>NW_026460301.1:0-69189 GCF_021730395.1 Mercenaria mercenaria | reverse complement strand
GGACCGGGTGACCGTAGTAGAGAGGGTTGTCCTCCAGCAGGCACGAGTGGCCTCCATTATGGGAAAACTCTTGTTTAGTAGAAACCCGGGTCGAGTCGACCGGTTTTGGCCTGGAAAAATCTTGTTTGGGAGAACACGGCGTTGATGATTTCTTCGAAGAAATTTATACGAAACTGGTTAAATGCTTTCGTTTGCTGTAACAGGAGTCTTTCTTAATTGATGTCACTTTACTTCTAGCAGTAACCGGAGCCTGGTAACTTGATCGCTTTCATGAAACATTAAACCTCTGGTAGTTACATGTAGAAAACTGGCCTACCGGTCTTATACAATGTAATTATATTTGAATGTTGGCATAGTGCACAGAAACCTCGAAACCTGGAAAACTGCTTTCATTGGTCAGTCACTGCTGGTAGTGACAGGAGTCTAGTACAAGTAACTTGCTATCATATTATACCGCTTAACTGCTGGTAGAGGCATAAATGAGACTTGTAAACCATTTATCTACTGGTATTACAAAATGTACAAGTGAATTTTAAACTGCTCGTGTGAACTAGTTAACTTCTAGAAATAACAGATATCAAAAACGAGAAAAGTGGAAACTTCACAGGTCGCTCAACACGACTAAAACGACAATCATGCAGGCTCGGTTTGATTGAGCCTGTTCATGGACGGTAGTGGAAATGCATGCTACCGTCCACGCGCTCTAGCCCCGGGTTGAGCAGAACTCAATATTTTCGCATGCTAAAAGAACAAAAAACAATTTAGAGACATCCGCAGATGTTTTCAAACGGCGGTGAACATGGAACCTTTAATGATACACGTGGTGCGGCATGTAATTACACGAAGAGCGGCGTTTGGTCCCCAGATAAAATAATGGGTTTGCTCCAAACGAGAAAATAATGGGCAGAACTAAACAAACTAGAATTTAGGAAGGGGATCTGAGGTTATGTAGCCTGCATATCACAGGAATTGTCAAAGACAAAATTAAAAAGCAGGCACCATATCCAAGTGGTGACTATACAATATCCAATGCTATGAAAGCGGGAGTATTGGAACCACCCAGGCCGAAATGGACATGTTGGGAGACTAAATAGTACCAATAACACGACATAAAATTCGTGCTGAACGATCTGAGAAGATCAAAATATAACAGCACTGATTGAATGTACTGGATACTTTTTACGGCCGCCACACGGCACAAACAACGCTGCTGTCATAATAAAATAGAGAAAAGTGGAAACTTCACAGGTCGCTCAACACGACAAACACGAAATTGTTGCAGGCTCGGTTTGATTGTGCCTGTTCATTGACGGTAGTGGAAATGTATGCTACCGTCCACGCCCTCTAGCCCCGGGTTAAGCAGAAATCAACATTTACACATGCTAAAAGTACAAAAAGCAATTTAGAGACATCCGCAGATGTATTCGAACGGCTATGAACATGGAACCTTCAATGGTACACGTGTTGAGGCGTGTAATTCCATTAGAGCGGCGTTTGTCCCCAGATAAAATAATGGGTTTGCCCTAAACGAGAAAACAATGGGCAGAACTAAACAGACTAGAATTTAGGAAGGGAATCTGAGGTTATGGAGCCTGCGAATCACAGGAACTGTCAAAAGACAAAATTAAAAAGCAGGCATCATATCCAAGGGGTGATTATACAATACCCAATGCTACGAATGCGGGAGTATTGGAACTACCCAGGCTGAAATGGTCACGTTGAGAGACTAAATAGTACCAATAACACGACATAAAAGTCGTGCTGAACGATCTGAGAAGCTCAAAATATAACAGCCCTGATTGAATGTACGGGGAGACTTTTTACGGCCGCCACAAAACCTGGTATACTGCTGTCATAAACCATTTACAATATAAAACTGGCGAATCGTTCTTAGTAATATTTAAATTCTGGTAGTTACGTATATGGTAAACGTTCTCATAAACAATTTAACTGCAGTAAAATGGTTAGAAAGGTGACGATACTGCTCTTAATAATACAATTGTATTGCTGGCATCATTTAACTACCTGTTGACAGTAACATCTATCTGACACTGATACCAGATATCGTCATTTAACTGCTTTAGAAAATTAAAGAAAAACAAAACAAAAGTCAACAATTCGTATTTCAACAGCTGTCAATATCATATAGAAAACACAAACAACAGTAAGTAACAATATGTAATTTCTGGCAAAGAAATGGCAAAGCTGGTCTTAGAAACATCAATTACCTGCTGGCGATAATATCTTTAACGGGCTGAGGTGTGTTGGAATCCCGACCCGGCACTTTTCCCGCCTCGATATCATGGAAGAAGCACATATGTAAAGTCATTGGATGTAAAAAAACAAAGACAAATATCAAACAGGGAATGCCACGTACCAAAAAACGCAGCCTCCACAAAACGAAACCTCCCCAACAGAACATAAGAAGTCTTTGGCAATGTCCGTAAAAGAAATGACCATTGAGTAATTGTGTAACAAAAAGTGACTATTATTGGACGTTGAACGTTTGCGATCCAATAACATTAAATGCAATAAGAACAACTGCATTTGGTTTACAAGTTTGATGCTATAAATAGATTAAGAGCGCTTTAGTGATCTATAAACGATAAATGTATAAGCGAGAAGAGTAGGTTTTGGCGGCCTGTTATTCATCTGAAGGAAACTGGTAAAAGTGATTATATAAAAACAATTAAACTGCTGGCAGCAGATCTATTATATGTAGTATACTGACAAAATAAATGCCTTATGTCATTCTCATCATCTAAATGGTAATACAGCTTTATTAACTGTTGTAACTGCTGGTAGTGGTAGCAGTTGACTGGTGTTAGTACACACGACTGAATGCTGGTAGTTAACTGCGACACGCAATGCTCTGCTGTACTGTTTGCAGAAGTTAGGAGCAGTTAACCACTTTGACTGCTTGCAGTAGCAGCTGTTAACTACGAAAGACCCGTGGTGACATTTCAACTTCATTATTTCACGATTTCTGCTTCCTGATTTCACGATTTCCACTTCATGAATTCCCGATTTCACGATTTCCACTTCACGAATTCACGATTTCACGAATTCACGATTTCACGAAAAAACTTCACGATTTCATGATTTCACGATTTCATGATTTCACGATTTCTTGTCTTCACGATTTCCACTTCATGAATTCACAATTTCACGATTTCTGCTTCCTGAATTCACGATTTCCACTTCATGAATTCACGATTTCACGATTTCAACTTCACGAATTTTCACAATTTCAACTTCACAAATTCATGATTTCCACTTCACGAATTCACAATTTTACGATTTCTGCTTCCTGAATTCACGATTTCCACTTCATGAATTCACGATTTCACGATTTCAACCTCACGAAAACACGATTTCACGATTTCAACTTCACGAATTCACGATTTCCACTTCACGAATTCACGATATCACGATTTCGTCTTCACGATTTCACGATTTCAACTTCACGAATTCACGATTTCCACTTCACGAATCCACGATTTCCACTTCATGAATTTACGATTTCACGATTTCCACTTCACGAATTCATGATGTCACGATTTCAGGATTTCCACTTCACGATTTCAACTTCACGATGTCACGATTTCCACTTCATGAATTCACGATTTCACGATTTCCACTTCACGAATTCATGATTTCACAATGGTGAAATCGTGAATTCATGAAGTGGAAACTGTGAAATCGTGAATTCGTGAAGTGGAAATCGTGAATTCGAGAATTTGTGAAGTGGAAATCGTGAATTCGTGAAGTGGAAATTGCGAAATCGTGAATTCGTGAAGTAGAGATCGTGAATTCGTGAAGTGGAAATCGTGAAATCGTGAATTCGTGAAGTGGAAATCGTGAATTCAGGAAGCAGAAATCGTGAATTCATGAAGTGGAAATCGTGAAATCAAGAAATCGTGAAATCGTGAAATCAAGAAATCGTGAAGTTTTATCGTGAAATCGTGAATTCATGAAGTGGAAATCGTGAAATCGTGAATTCATGAAGTGGAAATCGTGAAATCAGGAAGCAGAAATCGTGAATTCGTGAATTCATGAAGTTGAAATCGTGAAATCAGGAAGCAGAAATCGTGAAATAATGAAGTTGAAATGTCACCACGGGTCTTTCGTAGTGAACTGCTGCTACTGCTGTACTGTCAACTTCACGCCCATCGATACTGAAGCTATTTTTGGATCTCGTCTATACAGGTAACCCCGCTCTTGAAGTATTATATTTCGATACGCATACATTAAATACAATTATTTACATTGGCTTCATGACCGGGAGTTTTGCAAGATAAAATGCTGTTTGAAAAACTGTTGGAACGGGTGTTTAACCGAAATGTAACAGATGTATTTAAGATTACAATGAATCTTGCCACAATGCACACTAAATTTAGGATGTGAAGAAAGACACCGTCTTATATATTAGGCATTTTTCAGGCTAAAATTTAATACCTTTCTTTTAAATAAAGTGTTTAGCTTTCACAATATAAATCGGGACAGACTCGTGGTCGAGTTGTTTGATTTGTTCATCATTGATTAAATGGCATAAATTCGATTCCAGGAACCAATCATGCCTCTTTAGTTGTAAAAAGTTCGTAATTTCTGATGGATTATGAAAGTCTTAATAGTCTTACTAATTTGACACGATCCTAGGAAACAGTTACAAGTAATATTCTCCACTCGAAAGAAATTGTCATGGCTGACGATTAGGTTTAAATGCTGAATTTGTTGCGAATATGATATAAATTCAAATACAAATTATTACGATTTCGACTTTATCTACTTCACAACAGCGGGTGTTAAGTGTTGTGTGGTGGACGTAAAAAGTCGCCCCCGACTTCGTCTCAGTGTTGTTAATATATCATCTGGTCCTTCGGAATAATTGATTTCAACTCATTTAGATTTGAAGATTGAATACTGCTTAAGCCGGTGCTAGGGGTATGGGCTGTGTTGCATTTTCCATTACTGCTCATGAACATACTCAATCAAACCGAGTCTGCAACTTTTACTGTTTGCCTTTTTCTCGATGCTTCCGCGGGATCTGTTTTTCAAATTTTATTTTACATGTACCAAAAGGGGGATTCAATTCCTCTTTAACTCAGTTAAAATTATCTTAATTTCCCAAAATACTAAATTTCTGGAGATTGAAACTATGTATGTACTTAACACGATTAGCGTTACACATACATTCTGTGCAAGCGATAAAACCTGGTCCAACTTTACATGACCATGGCGGTGTACTGTGATTTATCCTCAGTTGTTTTGGTCCTTTTAGACTGACCGTCACAGATATAAAATAAACTAAACTTCGAATTATTTTGACTTAGGCAAGTCTATAGCTGGTTCTTTCCGCGACCGAAGACAAGTATTATCAACAGCCTGTTTGTAAAAAAAACTGAAAAGTGTTTAAACGACATCAATAAATAGTAGATAAATTCACTTTCACGTAAACCTCAATAAAACATGGCAAGATATGTAAACCTGCAAATTTTGATTTGATTCATTGTGGGAGACACCTTATACTTGTACACAATAAGTATATTACCTGTCCGTCCGGACTCGTATCCCAGACCTAGTTTAATGGAGGTCAATAACACATGCTAGAAATGTCAAATCCGTAGGGGAATGCGGTTTCAGATTGCTTCAGAAATGCGAGATGTGTGGCCATTTGTACATTAAAATATATAACAGGAAAAGTGTTCGTCTTTCTGTACGTGTAAAGTATTTATGAAAAAAACGGAAAAATGCTGACTGTAACCTGCAAGATTTATTGAAAATGCATTGTATATTTTTAATACATACAAACTGCTAAAATCCCTGTGTCTGAACTTTCTGTACCTTAGACAGGTGCCCCGCATATTTTGTAAATGTCAATGACAAATTTCAAGATTTTTTCCTTTTTCATTTATCTGGAACGTATACGGCTGTTGATTGTAATACAATGAATTTGCTATTTCAAAGTATAACTGTTAGCAGAAAGGAGCTGAACTCATTACTTTCTAAGAACCTTGCTTGTTGAGGTTAACTTAAAAGTAAAAAATATCAATTATCCGAACACTCTGTGATGTCAATCCCCTGTTGTCCCGAAAACTTCCGTGTAAAAATCAAAGTTCTTTTGTTTGAAAATATTGTATTTTATCAAATTTAGTCGGTAACAAAATATCATGTCTTATTGATGGTCTGAAAGACCGATTTCTATACCTGTCAAATTTTGAAATATTTGTGAACATTGACTCGGGAAAATCGGGAATGAGGTGTCGACAGTGATTTATATAAATTGTAGAACTTGTTTCACAATCGACCTAAAATCAGTTAGCTTATTAATAAACTAAACTACGAGGTTAAAGATTAAAACGTACATAATTCTGTTCTTGTGTCAATGACCTAGCAAATGTTTACCACCGTAATACGGCGACTCTCGTGCAAGACCCATGTGTGATTTTGTCATTTATCATTCTTATTGATTATTATGACGCCGTTACTTGGTGACGTCGTCAACGTCCTTTGTTGCTCATCTTTTGTATAGATCTGTTGTGAAAGATGATACATTTAGCGGCCGTGTTCCTAAAGGTTGGTATCATTAGTAGTGTGATACCTACTTCCGGAATTCGATAGAGGGCGGGACTCTTCAACTGGAAGAGCAGACTTTACAGTGTCACCACAGAGAACAGACGTATGTAATCTCTTTTTACTATATTATATCTCCATGGGATCCCATTGGAAATAAGTGATTAAGTTTACTTTAATGGGCCATCCCAGCTATAAGATCAAATTTGCATATGATTAGTTATTAATATCATATTCTTAAAATAATTGTCTTTTATATTGAATACGTATATGTTTATGTGATGTATGATATTTTTAATATGATATTATATTCTTATGATCTTATAACCTGAATAAAATTGAATTGAATTCAATAGAACAGATTACAGAACTAAATGAACTAAATTATAGAGTAGCAGTCTTCTAGACCTACCTATTTTCAACAAATATACAGACAGAAATAAGGTTGGTTTATTTTTTCCATATGAATGGTGGTGTCTACCAATGGAAAAAATATTTTAGTGTATCCAATACACTGCTATAAGAAATTTAAAAATTTATTGTTTGAGTCTGGTTGACCGGTTTAAATATTTGAGTAAAAAGTGTAATTTATACACATGTGGCTATCTGTAGCTAATACTAAATTATTTCTTCAGTATTATATACTGGAAATAAATTTAAATAGATAAACATTGGAGATAAATTGTTTTCATTGTATTCTATACACGAAACAAAACAATGACCATAACAATTCAATTATTTCTTCTGTATTCTATACTGGAATTAAATTTAAATAAATAAACAAGAAAAACAAATTGTGTCTGAGTATTCTATACTTAAATCAATTTATAAGAAAGAAGTATAAAATATTTTGGTGTATTCTATACCCATAATATTAAAAAAGTGTGATTACGCTTTGTCCGACATTTAATTACACACAAAATATCCATCAACATTAATACAACAGGCAAAGAGGAATTGCAGAACATCCCTTCAATAGGACCTAAGAAGGCGGAAAAATTAATATCATTTAGACAGACATATGGATTTGTCACAGAAGAAGCTTTTGCTATGGTGTTCCCTGCCTGGTGATTTAACATCAGACATACTGGAATATATTAATTTCAAAATTCCACTTACTTCACCAGATGAAATTAATGAAATATGGGGGAATGTAGCAGTTAGTAGTTCACCAAGACATGCGCCAAATCCAGACAATTTATCTGTAAAGTGAAAACAACAGATGCACCTGTTACAAGCAGTCCACTGGTGCGACCGACTACGACAGATAGTTTTACCGACCAAATCAAGTGACAGTAATGTTACTGATGAACATTCAACACGTCACAGGTCAAGGTCGCCCAAACATCAAAGAATTTATTCAAGGCATAGATCTACTAGACACAGATCTTCTAGATCTCTGTCTAGACGTAGGTCAGATCGATCTAAATCGCGACATGAATCACATCATGGTTCTTCAAGAAATAGGTCTCCGTCTCTACCCCGAAGGTCAAATGATCATAGATCAAGGTCACGTGATGTAAGGTCAAGAGATAAAAAATCATATCCATATCAATCTTCGCCTCAACGTTCTGCATATTCCATTAAACATTACAAGCAAGATAAATACAATTTAAGGTCAGATGACACTAAATCCGGTAATAAAGAAAAAAGGTTAAAAGACACTAAATCTGGCAAAAGAACAACAAGGTCAGATGATACTAAATTACAACATCAATATCCACACAGTGAAAAAGGTTGACAAAACAGCAAGGTCAGATGACACTAAATCATCAAGAACAAGGACAGATGAAAAGAGTGCTAGGCCTCATACATCAAGGTCAGAAGATACTAAATATAAAGAAAGATCTTTAAGACATCAGATATCTAGACACTCGAACAACAAAAGGTCAAGGTCCTATGAGAGGTCATCGTCATCTGAAAGTTCAAGGTCATCTGAATCATCAATGTCATCTGAAAGGTCATCAAGGTCAAGTAGTAGTAGCAGATCTTGGGATAGACAAATTTCAGGAAACCATCATAGTAAAGCAAACTCCAAAAAGGTCAAGGTCACGATATACTTGCATAAAATGTAAAGAGACAATACGTAGTGATAAATACAGTTCCAGAGCTAAGGAATCGGTATATTATGACAGTAGAAAAAGTTCTTCAAGACATAGGTCTTCTAGATCTTCGTTTAAAGATAGAAAACAACACTTTCGACCCCGACGCAGTAAATATGGTAAACAGTATTACTACAGTAGTTCAGATGAAGATGATTATGATTACCATAAATATGCCAAGAAAAAAGAGGTGACCCAAAGAAACTTCCTAAGAATTTAAGGTATGATGGAAGGTCCTGTTGGTTGTCATTTAAACAGACGTTCTACAAAAAGCTACATGTCGGTCCTAAACTGGTCTGAAAATGAAAGCAGAGATTATCTGAATTGGAATCTTGAAGGAAAAGCTTTGGATTTCTTTACGTTAACAACTAGAATGGGAGATCACTTTTCATTCAGTCAGATTATGAAGAAACTTGAAGGTCGTTTTGGTGCAAGAGAACTGGTGGAAACATCAAAGGCCAAATTTCAACAACCTTCACATGAGTCACTTAAAGATTGGTCAGACAGAGTTCTAACCCTAGCTACACCAGCATTTAGAGATCTTCCTGAGCAACAACGAATGCAAGAGGCCATTTCCAAATTCTGTCAGGGGTGTATTGATGTATTGATAAAAAAGCTGGAAATCATGCGTGTTTCGAACGACCAAGAAGTATGGAAACAGCTTTAAATTCAGTAAAACATTTCCAGTATATCTCACAGGCAGTAGACGGAAAACACGAGCCACGAACAAGTAAAGAAGATGACTTCTAGGCTCTCAGATACTTGCAAGTATGGTGTACAAGAGGAAACAGAAGTGACTTCTAGTTATTCTGTTAAAACAGTCGAAAGAGAACTTATGTCAAAGATAAATACAGAAGTAAAGAACCCAGCACCAAAACAGAAAGAAGATGCTAAAACACAGACCCCAGATCATTTACAAGAAGTATTCAAAGCTTCTAAAGTACAATTAGATGAAGGGCAATGAGAGAAATTAGCAAAACTTCTATGTGATTACGAAGATGTATTTGCAAAAGAAGATTTTGATTTAGGGAACTTCACCGCAAATGAACATAAGATTGACACTGGAGATGCTCTCCCAATAAAGCATCGTATGAGACGAACACCAACTTGTTTTGCTGGAGAGGAGGAAGCACATTTGAAGAAGGAGTTAGATGCCGGTGTTATTCAAGAATCAGTTTCAGAATGGACATCCTCGCCTGTTCTGATCCGGAAACGTGACGGATCCGTTAGGTGGTATATAGATTTTAGATCCCTTAATGACGTCACGATTAAAGATACATCCCCTCTACCATTGGTAGAAGATTGCCTAGATGCATTGTCAGGTAATTTCTGGTTTTCTAAACTAGATGCTAATTCAGCATATTGGCAAGTAAAAGTTAAAGAAGATCGAAAGAAAACAGCAGTTCTAACCAAATTTGGAGTCTTTGAACATGTTAGAATGGGTTTCGGTCTCACCAATGCACCAGCAACGTTTTCCCGAGTATTAAATTTGATACTAAGAGGTTTGACATGGAAAACATTATTGGCCTTCTTTGACGATATACTGATGATGGGGAAATGTTTAGAGGAACACTTGAAGAATATAGCACATGCTCTTGAGCGGTTCCGTAAGTATGGTCTCAAGCTGAAGCCACGAAAATGTATTTTCTTCCAGACTTAAGTCGAATTCCTGGGGAGAATCGTGTTATCAAAAATATAATTTGGCTATGACTAGAAAAGACACAGAAACGGTAGCTAATTAGCCAAAACCTACTTCATCGAAAGACAAAGAAAGGTATTTAGGATTGGTCAACTACCATCGTTCCTTTGTAAAGAACTTTGCGGAACAAGCACAACCACTCTACAATTTAACAGGGAAATATCAGTTTAAGTGGGGCGATAAAGAGAGAGCGTCATTTGGTGCGTTGAAGAAAGCGTTAACTGAACCACCAGTTCTTGCTTTACCAAACAACAAGGATTCATTATGTCTCCCCCAGGAGACATATTGTTTTTGCCCTGTCCGTCCGTCCGTCCGTCCTTACGTCCGTCCGTCCGTACGTCACACTTCATTTCCGAGCAATAACTGGAGAACCATTTGACCTAGAACCTTCAAACTTCATAGAGTTGTAGGGCTGCTGGAGTAGACGACCCCTATTGTTATTGGGGTCACTCCATCAAAGGTCAAGGTCACAGGGGCCTGAACATTGAAAACCATTTCCGATCAATAACTAGAGAACCACTTGACCCAGAATGTTGAAACTTCATAGAATGATTGGTCATGAAGAGTAGATGACCCCTATTGATTTTGGAGTCACTCCGTCAAAGGTCAAGGTCACAGGGGCCTGAACATTGAAAACCATTTCCGATCAATAACTAGAGAACCACTTGACCCAGAATGTTGAAACTTCATAGGATGATTGGTCATGAAGAGTAAATGACCCCTATTGATTTTGGGGTCACTCCATCGAAGGTCAAGGTCACAGGGGCCTGAACATCGAAAACCATTTCCGATCAATAACTAGAGAACCACTTGACCCAGAATGTTAAAACTTCACAAGATGATTGTACATGCAAAGTAGATGACCCCTATCGATTTTGGGGTCACTCCATTAAAGGTCAATGTCACAGGGGCCTGAACATTGAAAACCATTTCCGGTCAGTAACTTGAGAACCACTTGACCCAGAATGTTGAAACTTAATAGGATGATTGGTCATGCAGAGTAGATGACCCATAACGATTTTGGGGTCACTCTGTAAAAGGTCAAGGTCACAGGGGCCTGAACATTGAAAACCATTTCCGGTCAGTAACTTGAGAACCACTTGACCCGGAATGATGAAACTTCATAGGATGATTGGTCATACAGAGTAGATGACCCCTAACGATTTTAGGGTCACTCTGTTAAAGGTCAAGCCCACAGGGGCCTGAACATGGAAAACCATTTCCAATCAATAACTTGAGAATGTCTCGACCCAGAATGTTGAAACTTCATAGGATGATTGTTCATGCAGAGTAAATGACCTCTATTGTTTTTGGGGTCACTTCGTTAAAGGTCAAGGTCACAGAGGCCTGAACATTGATAACCAGTTCCGATCAATAACTTGAGAACCACTTGACCCAGAATGTTGAAACTTCATAGGATGATTGAACATGCAGAGTAGATGACCCCTGTTGATTTTTGGGGTCAGTCTATTAAAGGTCAAGGTCACAGTGGCCTGTTCATGTAAAATCATTTTTTGGAAATAACTTGAGAACCACTTGACCTACAGTGTTGAAACTTAATAGGATGATTGGACATGCAGAGTAGATGACCCCTATTTATTTTGAGGTCACTTGATCAAAGGTCAAGGTCACAGGATCCTGAACAGTGACTTGAGAACCACTAGGCCAAGAGTGTTGAAATTTAGCGGGATGACTGGACATGCCAAGTAGATGATCCCTATTGCAGCCAACCATCAGTGTCTCTTTGACTTTTCGCTGCTGATCCCTATTGACTTCTTGCCTATAGGACTTTGCATTTGGGGAGACATGCGCTTTTTACAAAAGCATTTTCTAGTTTATCCTTGACTGTGATGCTTCAGACAAGGCTAGAGGTGCAGAGCTTTTTCAAGTGCAAGATGGAGTGGAAAAAGTAATTGATTATAGCAGTTTCACATTGACTCCGGAACAGAAAAAATACTGCACCACCAGATAAGAACTTCTAATCATTGTAAGGTTTAATAGACAGTTTAGAATTACCTTCAAGGCAAAGTCTTCACAGTGAGAACAGATCATTCGAGCTTGACTTGGTTATTAAGGTTCAAAGAAACGCAGGGTCAGCTGGCACGATGGACTGAGGAATTGTCGGCCTGGGGTTACAGGGAAATGCGGATGCACTTTCAAGGATTCCGGACACCTTGGTACCGTGTTCAGCATAAATAACTGACATAAAGCCTGCAAGCCTGCAGATTTGCAATGTTGTGGTTGTCAACGCAAACGAGCTCACAACTAGTGGGACCGATTCGCCGAACAAGTAGATGATGCGGTCAAACTGTCAATGCAGGAAGGTCAGACAACCGTAAGGAAGAACAGTAATGTTCAGTTAGGGGCAACTGTAGGGATGAACAAGTCAACGCCAAAAGAGGTATCAATTGTAAAAGATGCTGTGCATTCAGAGAATAACAATGCAGAGTTCAACAGTAAACCAGAGTTTAAACAACCCTGGGATCCTAAACGATGTACAGGTCTTCTAGATGGTACATTTGACAGGGAAAGTACAAGTCTTCTAGACAGTAAAATGAACAGAGAAGAAACTAGTCTTCTAGACAGTATTCTTACAGTATACCTCATGGTTCTTAGCGGAAGTGAATGACATTTTGATATCGTTACAATAGGGGATGGTGAGAAGCGGTACTTTTGCGCATGCCCAGTAAACGCAGCGATATATTCAAGCACAACTCAACTTTCTTGTTGGGGGTCCACTTTCGAAGAGTTTCAAACAGAACAGGCAAAAGACAAAAATCTGTGTATCATTATCGACTATAACTATAAAGTTAAAGCAAATGCAGCCATCGATGAGTTCTTCAGTCGATTCGGCTTTCCACTTCAGATCAATACAGACCAGGGGCGCAATTTTGATGGTAAATTGTTTGAGACCTTGTGTAAAGCATTACACGTTCATAAAGCCAAGACAACGCCGTACAACCATCTTCGAATGGACAAGTCGAAAGGTTCAACCGTACGGTGATGGATGCTGTTAGATGTTTCATTGGTAAATCGCAAGATAAATGGGACCAAAACATCCAACAGATAGCAGCAGCTATACGGGCTTCGGTAAACAGAAGTAAGGGGTTTACACCAAATATGTTAATGTTCGGAAGAGAAGTGAATCCACCAGCTCAGCTAATTTTCCAAATGCCAAAGCAGAAAGGTCTGAAAAATATGCTGAATATGTCTTTCGTTTGTTGCAGAACAACCAGAAAGCACATGAAGCTGCGAGAGAAACTCTGAAGACATCGTTGAAGCGCATGAAGCGGGACTACAATTTAAAGATCTTATTAAGACCTTATTCAGAAGGTGACATTGTGTATCTTCTAGATACAGCCGTCAAGAAAGGCAAATCTCGCAAACTCTGCTCGCCTTGGAAAGGTCCAGCCATCATCGTGGAAAAGATCACATCAGATTTGTATCTGGTGAAATTGGGGAACGCAGTTTTCGTAACAAACCACGACAGAATGATGCCTTGCCAGGATCGAAAGATACCCGTGTGGATTACGAAATACAAAGAAACACCTGATTACATGGATCTTCCACAGCAAGATGACAGTGATGATGATAACAATGTGTATTGTATCTGCAGGAAACCATGGAACGGAAGATTATGATACAGTGCGACTACTGTGATGAATGGTTCCACGGCTCTTGTATTAACATAACCGCGACAGACGCTCTTGACATTGATAAATATAAGTGCAAGGCAAGTAAGGACAAAAGATAACGATAAGGGTGAGCGTAAATCATGTTTGTCATTTTGCTTGTACTTTTGAGATATGGCTGTACCATCAAGTAACGCAAAGGACTTACTGACCACAGTTGAAAAAACATCTGGAAAAGGGTCGTGTCTATTTTTCAGCCAATGACTTCGTCAAGAACCTTTCACTTTGCCCAAGATTGGCAGCGAGGGAAAAGGCTGAACTTCTGCTGAACGCCCTGTTGAAAATGGTAAACCTTGTGAAGGAAAAGAAAGATACGACCAGAAACAACAGAAGGCTCACGCAGTGGCTAAGAGAGGCAGCACACAGTATTTTGACCTTCCAAGTAGCAAACAGGGATAGATTAGCAACAATGTTTGGAAGCTCCCGGATCTAACTAAACCTGTGGAACAAGTATATGATCCAACAAAAGGGAAAAGGAACATCCGATACTTTCCCACATCAAAATCTTATACAGCGTTGGAAAAAAGAAGTAGGAGACGAAAGTGCTGATGATGATGTATTGGATTTGGATTTAAACGCAGACGAACTTCTTGCGTCACCAAGAGTCCAGTCTAATACAGAAACTACAGCGGATTTAACACAATACATGGAAGTTGATCAGCAGGCAGATTCACCATTAGCTACTGCCAAATTCAGTCCCAAGAAGTATCCCAGAATGGCTGAGAAATCCAGGATTTCACCGTGACAGCACCGCCTCCAAGAGATTTACAGACAAGGAAGACCAAAAGAGGGCTTCTAGCTCCTCTTCTAGACATCCAAAAGAACATGGATCCCAGGCCAAGGAAGACAAGAAGGGGGCTTCTAGCTCCTCATCTGGACATCCAAAAGAGCACAGACGCGAACCCCGAAGGCACACTGAAGATACTTCTAGGACATCATGTATGGCTGAAGACAGAAAGAAGCATTCAGACCGTTTTAAGTCTCGCCAGGATGACCGTGCTTCTAGTTCGTCTCATCATCACCAAGAACGGGATGCTTACTCCGTAGCAAAATCGAGGCCACATTCCAATACCTCAAGTGGGGCTTCTAGGTCAGGGAAGAACGGGAATGAGACGGCACCAAGATCATCAGACCAAACCGGCTTCAGGGATGTTGAGTGACATTTGGCAGAGGTATAACCGTTGATTACCAGCAAGCGACTGTGGGCATGAAGAAGAGATCAGCTACAGCAGTGCCTCTAGAATCCTTGGTTATATCTATTACAGTTCTGACGAAACAGAAGACTGATGATATTCTACATCAGGTCAGAGAAACTGTAGAGGAAAGAAGAAAATCCTCGGTTAAAAGTCGTTCCCGACCTTGCTGGGTACCTGGCTGTACAGAAGCAAACAGCTATATGAAAGTACACGCTTACAAGAACCATGTGCCCGGGATTTTCGACGAAAGGCTCAGACCTGATGATGAACAAGTTCTGCGGGGAAATAAAGCTACTAGATGTCTTTTGGGTAGGCCTGCTTCACAACATGATCTGGTTCCTTTGGTGTTATACAGATAATGCTCAATACTGCTGATAACACCGAGGTAACGCCTAGATAAGAACAATCCATGGCTGAGCTGCGGATGCCAGTTCCTGATCACTTCGTATTGGAGCTAGCAAATTTGCCAGGATGTCTCATTCACTGGAAAGCTGTCCTGCTGATTGCTGCAAGTCTGTACACAGATAAGAGACAGTATTCGCAAGACTACTATCCAGTGCCAGAGAATGCAGAAATCCAGCCCCAGGTTGAAGCACTAGTAAGCCTCTCAGCAGTCCCCGACAGCAATTTCCATCTGGAATGAACGCTACGTGAACTTAACCTCAATCCAGCCGGAAACCTGGATGACATTATCGATCGTGTTCCAGTAGACGCAGATAAAAAGGCCAAACTTGTTGGAACAGTCACCGTGTACAATGTCTTCTACACTTGCCAGAGGATATGTCAGTTGCTATTGGGTTTCCTCAAAAACATGCAAAGAACAGCGTACGTAGCATTGATGTGGATACGATGCAGTTATCGAGGCTTTTACAGAATCCTCGTGTAAAAGTGCTCGGCGAGATTGATCTCGATCATTCCGAGCCAATGAAATACTGGGCCTTTTAGGTGGAACTACTGGAAAAAGTACTGCCTTTGCTTGAAGACCGTCACATATTGTTTATTCATTGCCGTGGGATGAAAGGGAATTGTGGTACAGAAGCCTTCCTATTGCTTCTCCATTTCTTAAAAAAGAAGGTACGACAAAATCACCCAATTCATTTACACTGCTTCACAGGAAACCAGTATGTGATACAGAGATGGTTGGAGATATTCCAAAGAACTTATTTTGATTTACCAACTTGGCCGAGTCATTCAATCCTGAACAGGTTGCAGCAATTCGAAGTACAGTGGAACCTGTCTAATCAGAACATGATCGGACCAACAAAAATGTTCGGATTAGAGGTGTTTTCGGATTAGAAAGGTTTCTATTTTAGAATAAATATTATGCTATGTTTTACATATGATGTGTAATTTTTTATTTTTTTTGTGTACAGCCTAATAGAAATAATCAAGTTATAAGCAGCATGGTGATTGCTTTAAGGAAATGTAAATTTCATGCTAAATTCAACTCAATATCACTTGTAATCATTTTTACACCACTCCTACATTCCCAGAAAGTAGCTAAAAGGAGAATATTTTAATACATGTCCGGTTATTGTAATGATCCGATTTAGTGCCACTTTCAGTAATGAATTTGCTGCTTTAAATGAACAAATTGCACAAAACGTTTTTAGAAAGGTACAGGATAAACAGATTAATATGGAACTTTTACATTGGCAGTACTTATTGCATATATGTCTCTTCTTACAAACTTCTGTTCAAACAAACTACTTGAATTTGCTTCTTTCATACATGTACCTGTGGTTATTGCATGCATCTTCAAAGCCAAACTCTGGCATGAGTTTAATTATCAGTGTTGGGGCCTATTGTTGTTGACTCCTTTATAGAGAGTTATACTTAAAATTGTAAACAGACTCAAAAATGTCAAAAATGAGCAAGATTTACATCAGAAACATTGACTAAGGTTCAGTTAAGAAGGGTAGATTTCAATGCAATTAGATATAAAACTCACAAAAGTTTGTTCGGTTTACGGTGCAGAGAGGTTTCGGATTACAAGGGTAATTTTACAATAGAAAATGAATAAGAATTAATGGGACCAAATAATTTGTTCAGTTTAGAGAGGTTTTCGGATTAGAGGGGTTCGGATTAGGGAGGGTCCATGTATTGACAAAAACCGCTTGCTTCTGGAGTCCGACGCGCCATATTTTTCAAGTATGGGTTCCGAGGTATCATCTCCAAGTCAAATATTTGCAGCAGCAAATAGTGTAGCCATACACCAACAGATGACTGTGGAGCGATTGTTAGAGATCACAGTTGCCAACGCAGTGTATCCCTACAGAGGGTTGTCCCAGTAATGTAACGTAAAGTCCACACTAGCATGATTTCTAGTCGGCTAAGATGTACCATTGTTATACTTATAGTCCGTCACCACCAGATGTCCATGTGTGCCAGAAGCCAAACCATTGGATTTCTATTCCAAACTGCAGAAGGTGTTCCAGATGACAGTGATTGGGCTTCTAGTCCAATATACAGAGTTCCAGTCTGATGACTACCCGTCATGTACAGTTAAAGGACTTCTAGTTCTCCACATGCTAGTAAATCTGTGATGGTTTCTAATCATCATTGGTTTATTATTCACAACATTTCTCCCACACTGGACTGATGCTTTCATTATAAAGTTGGGGAACTGTTGTTACGGATGATCGTTTAGCGGCCGTGTTCCTAAAGGTTTGTATTATTAGTGGTGTGGTTCCTACTTCCGGAAGCCGATAGAGGATTCTTCAACTGGAAGAGCAGACTATACAGTGTCACCACAGAGAAGAGACGTATGTAATCTCTTACTACTTTACATCTGGTTAAGTCCCCGTCCTCCCCCTGGCCAATAAGGTATATCTGACTGTGGCTTAATTCAATGATGTTACAATAGATCAGTTATCAGTTACTAAATTAAAGTTAGAAAACACATAAATTGTTATTTTAAAAGACATAACATTGTCGACGAGGATAGAAAAAATGAAACTGATTCTTATTAAATCTATACGGATACGGTGTTGAATGGGGGACGGAGCAAGAAACCCGTTTATTGTAACCAACGACCACTTAGCAACGGGGGAAAAATGGGAAGAACGGATAGAAGAATTGGAAAGGTAATGAGATTGTTCAAGGTTTGATCAGCAGAAGATAAGAGAGATGCATTACTGTTATATGGAGGTCCTGAAATAAGGCGATTGGAGAAATGTTTACCGGACAGTAAGGAAAGTAAAGATAAAATTATCTGCCTATTTTGCACCAAAGAAGAATGTCCACTATGCGCGATATATATTTTTTGAAAACAATTCCATTGCCTGGCGAAATCATTCTTTCGTTTGCTATGCGTTTACGTACTAAAGTCAAGAGTTGTGATTTAAGAGACTGATGAACGCATACTAGAACAAATTATTCAAACAACAGAAAACAGAGATCTTGTACGCAATATTATCAGGAAAAAGTGGTCCTTAGAACAAACCTTAACAGAAATGCAAATAATGGAAGAAACAGAAGAACAAGTAAGGGCAATGAACACAAGTAGCCAATCAGAAGTGGCGGGAATAAACAGAATGAGATCTAACAGAGATGAAAATATAAAACAGCATAGCAGTAAATTGAAATGTAAATATTGTGGGAAAATACATCCATGGAGAAAAGATTTATGTCCAGCTTATGGCAAGAAATGTATCAAGTGTGGAAAGTTTAATCATTTTGCTTCAGCATGTAAATCAAATGAACAAAGAAATCAATATGGCACGGTCAAGAATGTTCCCAGAATGTTTCAAAATAATAAACAATCAAATTCACTTGAGCAGGAAGATGATACTTTCATAGATGACTCTATTCGACATCTTCAGTAATTACAAATAAGCAGCCCACAGATAAACCGGGTAAGTGATTTTGAGAAAACAGTTCCAACTGTTGTGAATGATGTGTGAGTATTTGTCGAACCCGATAGTGGTGCAGATGTCAATGTGATGGATAAATTTCATTTCAAAAAAGATCTTCGGTACCAATATCTCTGGTCAATAGTATGACAAAACTCAATACTCTTCAAAATAGACTCTATGTAGTAGGAGACTTTCAAGAAATAGCCAGGAATCAGACGAGAGGGACATAAACCAAATTTGTTGTTCTTGGAGGAAAAAATAAACTCCGCTCCTTTATTAGGTTGAAAAACATTGATTGATTTAGGAATGCTTATGATACAACCTGATTGTTCTTTGAAGAAACAAAATGAATTTAGAATACCAGATCAGTACATATTAAATCTATTCTTAATTTACAAAATGCAAATTACATTGATCAAATTATGACGAAGTATGAGGATGCTTTCAAAGGAGTAGGAAAAATTCAAGACAAACAAACGGGTGAAGAGGTTTTGGTACAATTTTCTATGAAACCAGATGCAACACCTGTAGCTCAGAAACCAAGACCAGTACCATATTATTTGCCAGACCCTTTGAAGAAATGGATAGATGAATGCATCGAACAGGACATTTTTGAGCGAGTAAAGGATGGAGAAGCTGTGACGTGGTGCTTGCTGCTAGTGGTACAACCAATGCCGAGATATAATGAGATAGACAAAATGAAGTTTGAGCCACATATGATAAGAGCAAGTGTTGACCTGAGAGTACCAAACAAGTTCATGGAAAGAAGCAGAATTCTACAGAGCCCAGTAGTAGAAGACTTTACGTACAAATTTCATGATTGCACAGTATTTCCAAAAATGGACTTAAAAGAAGGTTACCATCAACTTGTACTATATCCAGACTCGAGTAAATTTGCAACTTTCAGTACACCATGGGGGAATATGAGACCTAAGAGATTTATATTTGGGGCAAAATCATCACAAGACCTATTTGATGAAGCTATGTACAGGATATTTGGAGATATACCAAACTGCCTCAACAAAAGAGATGACATTCTGATTGGAGGAAAAACTTTAGATGATCACAATAAAACTTTACAAACAGTGTTAGAACGTGCAAGGCGGATATTTGGAGTCACTTTCAATAAGAAAAAATGTCAATTCGGAGTCATGGAGCTAGAATTTTATCGATATAAATTCAGTAAAGATTGATTCAAACCTACAGAAGGGAAAGTCAAAGCTGTAAAAGAAGCAAAACCACCAAATTCAAAAGAAGAAATGAGAAGTTTTCTAGGCATGATTGGCTTTTTGTCAAAAGTTAATACCAAATTGTGCGGTTATAACTGCTCCATTGCGAAAACTCACGAAACAAAACATTTTATTTTACAGTTAATAAAATACAGTTATTTTATTATTTGGAGAGTAGATGAAAATGTTGCTTTCGAGAAGTTAAAATCTTGTATTACTGATGACAAAACCATGGCATTTTTTGATCCAAGAAAAGAGATCATTGAAAGGGTCGAAGCAAGTTTTTATGAGGGATTATCAGCAGGGCTATTTCAGAAAACTACAAAAGGCATTCAACCAATACCTTCCATCAGTCGATCCCTGACAGACATAGAAAAGCGGTATAGCCAAACTGAAAAAGATGCTTGCAGTCAAATGGGCAAATAATAGGTTTCGAATTTATTTATTGGGAGCTCCAAAGTTCAAAATAATTTAATCACACAAACCACTTATACCGATGTTTAATAAAACTTCTAGAAAATTACCACCTAGACTTGAAAAATGGGTAATGGACATGCAAGTCGTGGATTATGAACTGATATATCAAGACATCCCTTGCATGAAACAGAGACAGACGATACAGAAGCAGTGGTCAAATTAATTGTTGAAAATGAATACGAAAGGCCACATCAGAGGATATCATTTAGCAAGATGTTTTATCAAGAATGTGATTGGGAGAAACACAAGAAAAGACCAGATTTGAAACCATTCTTTTTGATCAGACATGATCTATACACTGCACATGACCTTTTGTTCAGATCACAACAAATAGTCATTCCAGAAAAGTTACAATCAGCAGTCATAAAAGCAGCACAAAATATGGGCCATTTTGGTATGACAAAAACAAAACAAATACTGAGAGCAAAATATTGGTTTCCGTTACTAAATGGAATGGTTGAAGATGCCATTAAGAGATGTTATGAATGCCAAGTCACAACAAAAGAGCACAAACAAGACCAGTTATATCACCTGAAATACCAGAGACGGAATGGCACACAGTTTAAATAGATTTTGGCGGACCTTATCCTGATGAACACTATAACCTGGTGGTAATTGATAAAAGAAACCGATTCCCAGTGGTAGAGTATACAACATCATCATCAGCTAAGGTTGTTATTGAAAGACTTAACAGAATGTTTGCATCCTTTGGAATACTAGAGAGGATTTAATCTGATAACGGACCACCTTTTAATTCAATGGAATTCGCAAAATTTGCTGAAACAATGGGATTCAAGCATCATATAATTACGCCTGAAGATCCAAGAGCCAATGGGGAAGCTGAAAATTTTATGAAAAGTCTGAACAAAACTGAACAAATTGCGCACACTCAAGGTAAATCAAGTCAAACAGCAATACAAGAGATGCTGATGGGATATAGATCGACTCCCCATCCTGCAATTGGTTATTCTTATGAAGCCCTTATGAAGAGAACTGTCAGAACTAAATTAAATTACATACACCCACAAGAACCAATTTTAAACCAGAGAAAAATGGAAAGGAATATCAAAATAAATGACGAATGTTATAAATAAAAGTGGAGAAATGATTTAAGACACCCAAAATGTAAAAATCACGACTTCAAAATTGGAGATAAAGTCTTGCTCAGGCAAGATAAAAGAAATAAATGGACTCCGCCAGATGAAGAAAATCATTACATTATATTCCAGGTAAATGGTTTAGCAATAGGTGCCCGAAGACACAATATAGCAGAGTTGTATACAGAGATGCGTCAAAGTTTAAACAGATACAACACGATACAGCCATTCAAAATATGAATGATTGGAGGGGAAGAGTTATTGGGGCAATGCCAGATCAGGCTATCATAGAGCCGGCTAATGCACCAAAAACAAACAATAATCTTGTAGAACAAAATGTGGTTGAAAGAAGAATTCAGCCCAGAAGAGACAGAAGACTACCAGACAGATTTAGAGATTACATTATAGATTTTAATGAACCTCAATAATAAATATCAACAATTTCATTCCATACCATTATAAACATAAGCTTTTGAAAACAGGGGAGAAATGTGATGTTGTCATTTATCAATCTTATTGATTCTTATGACGTCGTTACTTGGTGACGACGTCAATATCATTCGTTGTTCATCTTTTGTATAGATCAGTTACTAGTTACTAAAAACACATAAATTAATATTTCAATAAACATAAAACCATGCTCCTACGCCGCAAGCCAATATCAGATAAAGATCTAAGGAATTCGAAAGAAAAGGACACAAAACAATTCGTTTTGATTACACGGTAAATTTTGCTACACGAGATTGCGTGCTTTTAGGTTTAATGACTGTCTCCACTGCACCAATTCATTACTAAATAAGAAAAGGCCTTGTAAAATGTTAAAATATATAGAAGTGTCTTTGTTTCGGTAATGCTTCAAGAACAATAATACAGTTTTAATTTATGTAATTTTTTAATTCAAGCTTTTCTTCCATTTGAATTTTGCAAAAAGATAATCTGTCGTATAATTGTTGTTTTTAAGTTATACACACGTACAAGGGACGATGATTACTGAAGTATTTTCTGTATGCCTGCTACACAGTTGTAATATGACCGGCGTTGTCAAAGGGTCTCATATATAGACATGTATACACTCGGTAAATCATTTATGTATCTGACATGCACTGCAATATCCAGTGCAATGCTCTTTTGTAATGTTGTTTACTGTGTGCATCACGACATATACTAAATTTTCTTTTGCCATGTTTTTGATGATGTTGTTGGTTTTAAAAATACTCTTAATATGTTGAAAAGTTCTACTGGATTCAGATGGTGAGAATACGTTGGTAACAATACGTATTCAATATGCTTTGCATCCAATAAGCCAACAACAATGCGTTCAGTTGTCAACAATGACAATATCACCTTGTTTCAATGCGAAACCCCCGTCATTAGATATAGTTTTCGGAGCTTGCATATGAAGAAGTCGACAAATCTGTCCGTGTTACTCGATCCAGTATTACCATAATTATGAAACGCCGGCTGCAACTGTAAAATAATATCAGTCATATTATTAATAACAATATTATTATTATCATCATTTACAACAAAAATGTGTATATATAGGACTGTCCGCTTACTTGTGTTTTCTTTAGTTATTGCTTTTGAACCCATAATTGGGCAAACGACCTTCTTAATAACTACTGTAATATATCAATTAAACAAATAAAATGGCTAAAAAATATGACACCGTATGGAATGGAGCTTATGACTGTCTATTATGGCTGTGTTAACAAAGACCACTTCTGGGAGAAAGTAAACACCGCAGTCTTTGTTGATGGCTTTTATTCACATGTTTTACCAAATTAATTATTGTTTGCACCTGGCTTGTAAAATATACCGTATTTTCCGGACAATAGGCCGCGGCCTATACGTTTAAAAAAAGTGAAATTTTCAGGGGTGTGGCCTATGCGTCGAAGCGGCCTATTCGTCATTTTATTTTCGCTAAATGGGCCTTTCGTGCGGCCTTTACGACAGTTTTAATTTTTTACTTGCATTTTGAAAGCTGTTAAAATTCGATTTCATTTCTCCTGGACATCGTGGCTGGATGGGCAGTGAAATCTACACGCCCACAAGAATTGCACCTTACAAATATGAGTAAAATAGAATAATGAGCTAGCATATGTATATCATTAACTGTTTTATTTCAAAAAGTTTATTTGTTATTTACATGCGTTGCATTGCTACGTTTTTAACATACACTATTTGAACCTGCATAACAATAGCGGTTCATTCACGTTCATTAAAGCCGTTAAAATTTTAGTCCTCTGAATCTGAATAGAACAAGTGCAGTTGTTCCTCGTCTAACAATGAGGATGATATTTTTTCTACAAGCCGACTTAAGGGAACATCGCCGTCACTGCCGTCACCGCCATTTGCAATAATTCTCATAAAGTACAGAATGAACAATTTTGCCGAAAGGGCCTTTGAAAACAGCTCACAAAAATTACGTTAACAGTTTACTGCATTCGACGGATTAACAAGAGTGATTACCCGTAAATACAATCGGTTTCAATGACTATTTATCGAGGACATTCTTTATACGACATGGCCATGTTCGCCGCATTTTGGTGTATAGGCCGCGGCCAATATGCCGGAGCGGACTATACTTTAAATTTCATTTCTGAAATAGATAAAATATACAGCTGCGGCCAATACGGTGCAGCGGCCTATTGTCCGGAAAATACGGTACTAGATATCGCTAGAAGAGGGGAAGGGGTATGAATGGGGGTGGTATTTAAAATAAAGATTTACTTTCTTCATTGTTTAATAGAAAAAGAGAAAGTAAAACAAGCATAAATAATAGGTTTGAACAAAAAGAGTATTACACAGCTTCGGAATATTGAGAATTTCAAGCTAAACTATTCGGAGAATCTGGTTGCTATTCTACTTGCCCAACCTTCTGTCGGCGTGAGCTTTCTTGTTTACAGTTTTCCAGCAACCTTTGTTTTTATTTGTAATTATTGCTTATATCTTACTGTAACTTCACATAAATATTGTCAAGCATAAAAATCATGTGCAGGGACTGGACTCAACATACCCAAGGTCAAGGTCACAAAGTTATTCTTGGAGTTATTGTCATGTTAAATGATTTCGAAAGCTTCCTTTATAGATATAATTTGGTACTTTAAAAGAAAACAATTTTAAATTAAAAATGTTTCTTTGTAATCATCATCTGAATGTGTGGTTACAATCCCCATAACTCTTAATTGTATTCTTGACAGAAATGTGCCCTTTCATTCTTAAAAGGTTTTTGGCAATCTCCGCTTTCTGGATATAACTTTAGTACAATATAAGACATGAAACTTTAAATGTATCTTTATCATCATCATCTGCATGTGTGACGGCAATTCCCATAGCTCTGAGTTGTAATGTATAATTGCTGTATAATTAAAGACTAAAATTTGCTATAAAAATTCACATGCAAAACAATCATTATTATGCCAAACAACTTAAGTTTACTGTGTGCAGTCATTTAAGTTATGAAACTTGTGTTTGACTTTTACTGTGGCTTAATTGCGTTATAAGTCAATGACTTTTGTAAAGATTTCTGTCAGCTCTGCTCCTAAAAGGTAATTACTAAACATTTTTATCCTTTTTTTATCTGGACATGAGTATCCATATTACATATAAAATCAATTTTACAAATTACCTTTGAAGCAGTCTATTACTTTGCGCGACAATGAAGGAGCAATTAACTTCACAAATTGCAAAACCATTAATTTTGTTTTTTTGTCGCAGGCAACTGTAATTCAGTTCAGTGATAGATTATAATTGACTTACGTTTATCATAAATTGAGAGTGATTATTTCAACATAAAGTTTCAAGTGCTTAATTTCATTAACTGGCATTGAAATCATCAAATAACTAGTAAACTTACCTAGCATCACGTTCAAGGTTATATTCCGTGTACGCCTAGGTTTGTTCACTTCGATGACGCTTTCTCCCTTAGGTGGTCGACCATAGTCTACCTTGGATTGCACACATCGGGTAGTGCGAACCCACTCTCGTCGAAGTATTTCATACGCCTGTAGTGAGTCTGGTAGAACAATTTCTGTATATAAAACGTTTACGTCATTCAATCTATCAGCCGCACTAAACGTTTTCGTGTCGTAGGTTTTGTAAGTAAAGGAGAGCCACTAGATTTTGAGTCGGAAATATGAGAAATTTCTACAGGGTAAACAAGGTAAACAAAATTTATAAACAGTCTTGCAAAATTCACGTTAATCTATTGAAAACTTTTGAAGATATACAGACATCTGAAAGGAAAGTCCCTGTTCAAAATTTTACTTCAATTTCAATTTCCTACAGAATATTGCTAGCATAATTCGTCACCCACCTTAGTGCAAAAAATGAATAAGTCCTTCTTTACATCAATGCAGTTATCCACTTTTTGCACTGGGGTGACGATATTGACATTAATTTAAAATGAAGATGTGCTGTTAAAATTTGGTTGTAAAATATGCATTAAAGCAAAGAACTATAAACCAAAGAATTATCATTAAAAATGTTTATAATTTTAAAGTTACTTTCCATAATATTGAAGTCATTTTCAACATGCAACAATATATTAGATCGTGGTATCAGACTAGGCAATTTGCAGTTTTCATGTTTAAATTTCATTCCGTTACTTTGTAACAGCTTATTTTCTATGGAGGACTTTAGATATAGTGAAATCGAAAGTAGACTGATACCCAAGAATGATATAATATATTTATGTAAATAATCCTTATTTCCAATCTCATTAAGATTTTGGTTAGAAAAATTTGATTTTTCTAGAGGTCTACTGTGTTATTCATACAATCACTAAGTGTCGTCAGTTGAATGCTGATAAAAATGTTTTGTAATAATTATGAAATAATCTTGATCCAAAAGAAGATTTCTATCTAAAAAAAGAAGGTATTTTTAAGGCGAAATAACTTCTTTAACATAAAACAACATAACCTAAAATTGCATTTGCTAGCGGAATTTCACCGTCACTTCGAATCACAGATAGAATGGTTTAATCATCTTTTTAAAAACCCTCAACCAGATAGTATTTTCATATAAGTGAGTGTTCAGAATCTAAAAAGAATTAAAGCAAAACAATATCCACGAAAATACAACAAAAATGTTCTGTTGCCTAGCAACTATAAAATTTTTCACCACTTCCATAGCATTATTAGTATATCATTCTCTGCACGACATTTGCAAATTAAATGAACTTGAAAAAAAAACTGAATGATATGGATAGAAAATCAAAACAGTGTGACTGTTAAGAAGCAATTTCAAAAATTTTAAGACAAAAACCACTGACGGGCCACATTCAGACCTCAAAAAACTTTTACTACAAGCATAGCATTTTTATCGGGCCCTTGCTTCAATGTAGTTACTTTAACTTCTTCAGAATTAAAATACTCTGCATCATACAACACCCAGTTCAACTCAACTGACAAAGAAATGTTGGTACAACTGTTTAACTGGTTTAAAATACTGTTCAAGAAATTGCTTTCAGCTGTAAAAAACAACATGTGTTTCGGGATTATCAACTACTTGTGGAACATACATTGCGACCTTCTTTTGATGACTGTCTCACAGTGCCAGCCATTTGAGTAATAGTGTATGCATCAGAATCTCGCCACTTCACTTTCCATACAGAATCTCTCCACTTCACTTTCCATACACCAAAATGCTAATCTAGGTTGAATTTCCTGTGCCCCGTCACCAACATACCCATTGCAACAGTCTCTTGTAGTCCTGAAATTTAAAATGTCATGGTAATATTCAGCTAACAAAACATTTATCAGCATTTTCAAGTCAAATGAGCAGGGTCATAAGAAAACCATCATTATAATTTTGTGACCAGTATGGATTGAGATGTATCTGCATCCATACTGGTTGTTAGTGCAAGTGTTGCTTTTCTCATGATGCAGCTCAAATTATATTTATCTTTAGATAACAGTCAGATATAATCATGTCATTTCCATCCGGTCATAAAAGGCACAATGTTGGTTTTCTCCTGATATGGCTCAAATAATAGCTTAATACTAATTACAGAAAGATACAACTTCTCCAAACTTAGTATTAGTGACCTACATGCATTCATCCAACTTTTTCAGTTTGAAATACATATGTTCTATGAAATTTTCTATGGATTTGATAACATCAGCATAATGGCAAGACCTTTCTAAAGCCATCTAGTAATGATCATGTGAACTTTTTAACCATAATCACCCTGCACATCTGAGCAGGCTTATTATAAGTCTGCACTATGTGATATACAATCTATTTTTGCACAGTATCCACGAATGCTTGAAACAGATACACTACTTCAGTACATCATTATCTTACTCCTTTTTAGAAGACATACTAAAAATGCTTCTTACATGCTTGCAATACATTTAGTAGACAGTTGGCGAAAGCCCCGAGAAAAAAATCCGTAGGCATTTTTTAGTAGAATATGGTATCATACATCAAAATATTCGTTGGGGTATATGAAATTCAGCCAGGATGGATACCAGGCTCAAATGTCCCTATTCAAGTTTTCGTGAGGCCCCAAAAGGGGTACACGTGAAAAGAAATAATAAAGAAAGTAAAATGTTGTTTAAATTACAGGTTAAGGTAATTCATTCTTAAATATATAATAGAGTGGAAATATTTAATTGAATAATATAATTTGACATATAAATGTAATTTTCAAATGAAATTAAAGACTAAGAGGCCCTAAATTGGGGGTTTTCCGTCAGACGGCATTTACATGATGATGTGACGTAACCAATATGTTAAAATTTGCGGTACATTGGTATTAACATGTAATTAAGAAGTGAATGTTGACATCATACAGAAACTATCGTAATTCTTTTCTTCTTCCCGTGAGCATATTGCTTCATTTACTAGATCTGGAAAAAGCTTCTGCGTGTATACATATACAATATGAATATATGACAATAGTAATATTAAAACTTTTTTTGGTAACAAATGAATATCAATGTATGTACATTTAAAGGTCCATTACTAAGGGAAAGTGAGTTGGCAATTTTTTTCATAGCCAGTGCATAGACTTCTGCAAGACACTAAATAATGAAGATTGGCAGGTCAAAATTTACAGAAGTCTTTGGAACTCAAAGAAATGTATGTGTATTATGTTGAAATTTCAATGAATCGACAGAATGACCCCCCAGGTCTTTTTAACTTTCTTCATACTTCATAGAAAAATAATTGTACATATACTGCGATTTATTTCGAATTTTTACATACCAACTTTCATTTTCCAATAAAATGAAATAGTTTCTGTGCTTTTTAAAAGAAATTAAAATGTTCACTTTCCTTAGTATTGGACCTTTAATGTAAAAGGACTGTTATCTAGTGAAAAACGATTAAAAGTTTTTGAATATTTAAAAGCAAAAAAGTATGAAATTTGCTTTTTACAAGAAGCACATTGCATTAAAGATAAAGATATAGATATATGGAAAAAAGAATGGAGATATGACATTTATTTAAGTGGAGATAGTACAAAGAGTAAAGGTTTAGGTATTCTTATAAACAACAGCTTAGACTATAAAACTTTGGAATATAAAGAAATCATAACTGGTCGACTACAACTATTAAAACTAGAAATAAACGACGAAACACTTGTCCTGTTAAATGTTTACGGTCCAAATAATGGTGATGGAACATTTTTTTGATATTTTTGAAAGTATACTTTTAGCAAACAGCAATGAAACACTGCTAATCAGTGGAGACTTTAACGTAGTGTTAAATTTTGATATGGATAAATTAAACGGAAGACGTGACACGAATAAACAAAGTTCAGATAGGCTAAACAGGATTATTGAAAACAATGATCTTCATGATATATGGCGAGTTATTAACCCTGAAAGTAAAAGCTATACTTGGTATTCTAATACAAAAGCTCCTATATTTTGTAGGTTAGACTATTTTCTTGTTTCTCAAAACTTAATTAATCTTGTTTAAAAATGTACTATTTCGCCAAGCTATCGGTCAGATCATTCAATCGTACACGTTAAAATAGACTTAGTAAAATCAGAAAAAGGTCCGGGATATTTTAAATTAAATAATAGTGTGATACTTAATCCTGAATACCAAGATATTATACGTAAATCAATAAACGAAACGGTTCAAATTAATAGTGAGGCCAACCCAAATACATTTCGGGAAGTAATAAAAAGTACCATTAGAAACGAATCTATACGATTCTCTGTACGAAAAAAGAAAGAAAATGCTAATGAACAAATTAAAATTGAAAACAATATTAACAGGATCGAAGACGAATTAAATAAATCTCCTGGAAGTGATATACTTTTACAAAAATTAAAGACTCAAAAAGAAAACCTAAACCATTTTTTGGATGAAAAAATTAGAGGAATTTTACTAAGAGCAAAAGCTGAATGGATTGAAGGAGCCGAGAAGAATACTAAATATTTTTCAGATCTAGAGAAAAACGATCCAAAGAAAAAGTAATAAACAAAATTGAAAACAATGGATCAGTCTTGATAAAAACAAAAGACATTATTAATAAAGTACATTCTTTTTATAAAAATTTGTGTAGAAAAGATAAATATCTTATGAATGACAGAAACTTTTTTCCGGATATGCATAAACAGTTAAATAATGAACAAAAACAAATGTGTGAAGGAATATTGACAGAATACGAATGCGGTATAGCTCTCAAAGAAATGAAAAATATGAAGAGCCCCGGTTCCGACGGTCTAACTACTGAGTTTTACAAAATCTTTTGGAATGATATAAAAAGTACCTTCTAAACTCCCTTAACTATTCATTTGAGAAGCAAGAACTAACTGAACTACAGAAACAAAGTATTATCTCACTTCTTCCGAAAAAAGATAAACTATTAACTAATATCAATAAATGGCGACCAATATCTCTCTTAAACGTAGACTATAAAATAGCATCGAAATCAATAGCAAATAGAATGAAAAAAGTACTTGATGATATTATAAATAGGGATCAAACTGGCTTTATTAAGGGACGATATATTGGTGAAAACTTACGAATCTTATATGATGTAACAGAAAAAGTAAACACTGATAATGAAGAAGGATTAATATTTTTCTCAGACTTTCAAAAAGCCTTTGATAGCATAGACTATAACTATATTTTCAAATGTTTAAAATACTTTAAATTCGGTGAAACATCAATTAGTTGGATAGAACTGTTTTACAGAGACGCAAAAAGCTGCATCACCAACAATGGACATTTTTCTGATTTTTTTAAAATAGAAAAAGGTGTAAGACAAGGCTGTCCACTTTCACCTTATCTATTCATAATAGGCACCGAAATACTATCACAATATATAAATAATAATAAAAAAAAATATAAAAGGACTTTAAATTCTAAACACTGAAATGAAACAAACACTTTTTGCTGATGATGAAAGTTTTTTCTTAGATGGCACAGAAAGGTCCTTTCAAAATCTCATCACATCATTTGAAAAGTTTAGTCAGATATCGTGTTTAAAATTAAACATATCAAAATGTACTGTACTGAGGATAGGGTCTTTGCGGCATACAAATATAACCTTTTGCAAAACAAAGAAATTTATTTGGTCGTCAAATGAGGCCTCAACTCTAGGTATACACTTTACAAATGACCCAACTAAAGTACTAGAAATTAATTTAGACCCTAAGATAGATGCATTTCAACATACACTGTACAAATGGAGAAGATGGAAACTCTCTTTAATAGGTAAAATCACAGTAATTAAATCATTCGCATTTCCAAAACTGGTATACCCACTTACAGTATTAAACAATCCTACAGAAAATAGAATTAAAAGAATTAAAAATCTCATGTTTGACTTCTTGTGGGATTCCAAACCTGATAAAATATCTCGAAATACAATTATACAAACATATGAAAATGGAGGATTGAAAATGTTAGATATAGACTGCTTCATAAATTCAATTAAGGCTAGCTGGGTAAAAAGAATCACTTATAAAAGTGATGCAAGATGGAATAAAATTTATAACAAAGACCTAGAAAAATATGGAGAACATATATTTAAATATAACACTTGCAAAGCAGATGCAGCTAAATTAAATTTCAAGTTCACCTTTCTTAAGGAGATAGTAATATCCTGGTGCACAATTAATTATAAACCATGTATACAAAACTACTCGAAAGAAATAATACGGAATAACTCAAATATAAAACAGACAAATGGAAACTTGTTTCTTTACAAACCTTGGTTGGAAAGAGGCATTTTATACATGGAACATATTTTTGACTTCCGAACTAAACATCTCTTAACATTTGAACAAATGCAATATATATATGGTATTGAAATTGGTGAATTTCTTAAGTATTTGACATTGAGAAGAGCAATTGACAACAAATGGGAAAAACACTTAGCTGAAGAGCAAATCAACTTAACACTTGGAACTGGATATTTAATAGATAAAATTAATCAAACTATAAAAATGAATAAAATGTTGTATGAATTACAAATTAAACAAATACACAGTAGCAACAAAAATCTAAAGAAATGGGATTCAGAATAATTAGGAGAACAAATTAGATGGAAACATGTTTTTACAATACCAACAAAGTATACTTTCGATTCAAAGTTAAGAGAATATCAATATAAATATCTAATGAGAATAATACCAAATAACAATTATCTGTACAAATGCAAACTCACAAATTCTAGGTCGTGTGATTTCTGTTCAATGGTCCCAGAAACCCAGAGGCACCTTTTTTGGGAATGTCAAATAATACAACAATTCTGGGTTAATCTACAAAGACTCCTCAGAACTAAAAATGTTCAATTAGATATCCTTAGTTATAGAACAGTGTCATTAGGGTTAGAAGAAGAAACGGATACTATAAAAAGAAATATTGTTAACTTCATTTTGATATTAGCCAAATATTTTATAAGTAAATGCAAGTATAACAAAAATATACCCGAAATTGAATCTTTCAAACTTTATCTAATACGGCGTATTGGCATTGAACGAATAATAGCAACTTTGAAAGACAAAATAGATATATTTAACACAAAATGGAATGATTTTATAACTTGAACTCTTATATTTATATACAAATATATATGTATATGCAGAAGCGCAGAATATAATATCGAAAAACATGTTCTCTCTAAACATTCTTGCTCACAAATGTTTGGGTAATTTTTCCAAATTTTCTATCCCCACTTCATCAAACAAAAACCTTTAAGTATATCAGATGACGCACTATATTAATATTGGTTATATTAAGGTATTGTTATACAGTATGTTTATATTTTCATTTTTTCTAACATACATTGTTAATATACAATATCTGTAAGTGTTTAAAATGTATAACATGTGCAATCTGTGTATACTTAAATGAATAAAAATGTAAAAACAAAGGAAGTGAATGTTTATCCTCTATAGTATTCAGTGCAAACAGAAAACTAAGACATATTCACATTATTTTCTTTGAAATTTCATATATAATTCAAGAGTCCCCAAAAGGTGTTATACTCAAAATGAACAATTTTAACCGTACATGCTGCATATCATTTTTGCCATCGACGTAACATTCAGTTAAGTGTGTGGATATACTTACGCAGTCTTAAAACATTAACTATACTAAAACGTGTAAAGTAATTTTATTGTTTTAATTATTGCAGCATCACTTTCTGTTGAGGTCTGAGAACACTAAAACCGAGACTTTCGCAAAACGCTTTGATACATATAGAATAAGTAACTCTGAGAATTTTAAGAAATTGTAGAGCTAATATATTACATATACATGTTACTTCGCTGCATTTCATTTCCTTATTTTCATTTATACAATAAGAGTGCGTAAAATATCGGTTTATTGGTACTAACGTTTGAGACACATATGGTCAAATTGCCCAAATATGGAATACGTACCAGTATATACACTCAAAAAAGTAAACACGCAATATCTCTTTCTGGCAAATATTTTTCTTTTTTTCCAAAACATTGTGCGTAAATATTTGATGTACATTGATATACACATATAAACTGGAAAACTTTTCAAAATTCTAGTGCATTTGAAGAATAGTGAGAGCTATTCTGTTCACTCTGGTTTTGGTTTCGCCTTTGTTGACACCCTCACTTTTGATAAGTTTTGCATGTAAGTTCATATCTTAGCAACCAATATATGAGTTGGATTAAAACTTTACATAAGGCTTTTGTGTCGTCTAACCTTCAGAAATAAAAATAATCTTGACTGAGTTTTATACAAAATATGATTCGTTTTCAACCTAGAATATTTGGTAAAAGTTTAGCATGTACATAAAAAACAAGGTGTATTTCAGAAACTACATGCATTTGATTAAAATTTCACATAATGCTTCCGGTCATCAAACCTCGGGAAATTACCAGTATACGGTTTTGTAAGTCTTGCCCAGCCATGGTCCTTGTTAAACTTAGAAGTTGTTGAATAGTCGAGCGCAAGGCTTTTGGGCAGCTATTGTTATTAAAATCGTTATCGGACTTTATCCATGGCCGGAACAGGCATTTTTCAAAAATATTTTGTTGAAGCAGTGGTTTGCTGTAAGACAGATTGACATTCAGTTGTTTTGAAATGGTGGAGTCACCAGATGTAATAATACTACTACAATACAGAAACCCTTGTGTAACATTACACGTAAATGGTTGCAATCGCGTCTACATGACAAAAAAGTCTTTTGCAAGGTAAGAACTTCAAACTTATCAAACTTAAACTCTTGGTCAATTTATTAATCATTTAACATTATCAACACTTTTACGGATATTTGGTATGTCATTCCTTACTGATGATCGAATTTCTGTATATCGACATGTAATTAATATGAGTTTCTAAGGTGGTAGTGAAATGAATTACAACACAGGCGCCATATGCTCATGTAACACAAGTCATGCTTAGACTGCCCTAAAGAATGGATGTTGCATTTTTACTTTTTGAGAGTATTTTCAAAGCACAAGGCTAGACAAAAAATCGCAAGGACAAATATTCATTAAGAAAAACTACGTTCGAAGAAAGAACCTCCCCCTCAAACAAAAACCCCATATCTGTGATTGTAAGGATGTGTACATGATTAACTTTACACTTAATATACATGAACAAAGTAAAATATATAGACAACGAGAAAGATACAGACACACAAAAGAACAAAGTGGAGCACAGATTTGGAACTGACAGTTGCAAAAACACAATTTGGAAATTAAACCAGTAAAAAGTGAAGTAAACGTTTCTCCTAATCCTTCCAACTTTTCAGAGTTGCATAACAGTGTAAATAAAAGACGTAATGGCAAAGTATATACAATACAAAATGTTTCTGTAAATTTAGATACAAAGTAAGCCTGACAACTATTAAGACATGCACTCAGTTCTTTTAACCTGAGCAAAATAGACTTCTAGAGCATAATAAACCTAGAACTGAAAAAATGACCATTAACAATTTTTTAATGTTGAGCTGAAACTACATGGAGGGCCCTTAGGTTGGAATCTAGCCCTGGCTATCATTAAGGTGCCAGAAAAATCATTTCATGCAGTCATTTGTACATAATAATGCTTACTTTCAGGAATCCTTACAAGTATAACTATCGTTAATAACGAACAACAAAATATACATACTTAATCTATTATCAAAATTGTAAACAAACAGACTGAACAGGTCCTCGACATTCTTGTTCCTATAGCATGAATAGAGGCGAGTATAAGAGGACAAAGAAGAGCCGATATCTACAATCTGTAAGGCACAAAATTACACAAAATACTAATGATTATATTATTTTTGAAAATATTAGATTTGTGGCTACTTCATAAACACCACCTACACAAAACGTAGCTGCTTGGGAAAATAGGCGCTACATGTTCACATGAACATCAGTTATCCTTTTCAGGTAATGAAATACTTACAATAATAACATGTAACTATCAGCTGTGCAGTGTCATTGTGACATTTACTGAAGTGGACACACATCAGTACTGGTGTGGTACATGAAATGCTGACCACCATAATGAGCAGCGGAAACCTAAATACTTGACAACTGCTCCGCTGATAACAAATTGGTTAAAAATGTCTTTGACTTGTCTCTCTGGCTAGCTGAATCAAGTGATCTGATTGTTGTTTGGGGTATATTCCAATGTTACAAATGATCAGATAAATAAAGAAACATGTGTAGGTGACATTGCCAATGAATATAAGTGTAGGCTTGCTACTAGTATATCAAGAGGGCATACATTTAAGAATACTCTGGTCTTTGAGCTATATTTATACTATGGCATATTAGTTAAAGTTCCACTTACATCCTATTGAAGAGATGTAAATACCACCATACATATAAAATGGTGAATCATAAATCGTCATACGCTAAATATATTTCAGCAATGATTCTGTTAACTATTAATTACTTATTAATTTAAATTATCATGAAATGTGAGTAACTTAAACCCATTTGGAGCCTCTTTTTTTTTTTTTTTTTTTTTTTTTTGGGGGGGGGGGGGGGGGGGGGGGGGGGGGGCGAGGGCGTGTAAAATAACTACTTAAGAACAAAAATTAAATTGCTGTGAAGAAAATATTCTGGTAAATTTTATGGTTAACAACATATGAAAGAAGAGGGCAATTTACCATTTTTTTTTTCAACAAACTTTAAAATTCGCTTATCAATTATTCTACAATAACATGACCCTATAGTGCTGCCTTTTTATTATTTTGTGTATTAGAATGCCTGTTACACACCTGAACCTTAAATACTCAACCTTACTATCGTAGAGATTTCAAAAATAGAGTAAAAACAATATACTTCTAAATTATGCGATACCGATAAAAAAATTTCAAACTATTCTTTAAAATCCCTGTAATGGGCCTCATATTCTAAAATAATTAATGTGATGAACATTTTTATTCAACTTACAATACATTTAATCTAAAACAGACACACATTTCATCAAATAATGATTAAAATGAAAATTTTCTTTAATTTCCCTTAAAATTGAGAAAAAAAAACTAATTGTCCCCTTTTGGGGCCTCACAAAAGATAAAAAAGGATTTTTGAGCCTGGTATCCACCCTGGTTTAATAGAAGAAAGAATAACGAATGTTTTAAGGTATGAAAACCTTATTGTACTAAAAATGCTTACGGATTTGTTAACCAGGCCTCTTTTCCAAGTCAGCCAACTGTCTATAGATATATTTTATAAATCATGGGCATATTAAATACAACTATAGAAAATTGTTCATTTTAGCCTAAGAAATCTTATCTATTAAAGTGCCCCATAACTGCATACCAAATTACATTGTTGTTTTTGTTCTGCCCAGCCACATTATTGAAATGTATCTAATAATAATAAAAAAAATTAACAAATTAAATCAAATGCTAAACAACAGTTAGGATACTCATTTTTAATGTGTTGTATGTTTTACTTATCATAAAGTATTACAAGTGGATACATTTTTACAAAAGAGTAAAAGTATGTTTATTTTTCTTTTGTACTTAAAATATAACTAGTCTTGAGTCAGTGAATATATAAGTTTTATCATTCAAAAAAAAAAAAAAGAAATAAATAAAGATCAAGCACTTAAATGTTTAATGCTTGCATTTTTGCAACTATACTGTTGGTGGTTTTAAAACCATATCATAAACCATAGTCAACCTGCAGATGTTTGCACCTTTTGTTCTCTCTATAGGGTGCCATTTGCCAACAGGTGTTGCTTCTTTACAATATTTATAATAAAATATTGTTTAATATATAAGCTGAAAATGAAATATATTCAGGTATAACAAGGTTTTAGTATTATACAACCTGTGCATGTTTTTCTTCTATGACATAGAACTGCAAATAATGATGAGCCCTGGACACCACACCTTCCACTCCTTTCCCAGTGCACTGACTTTCATCAATAAAATAAAAGTCTGTTTGCCTGCAAGAAATTCAAAAAGACAAAAAATATAAAATTTACATAATACATGTTTATAATGCATTTTACCATTAAAATGCCAAATTTCTAAAATGTAATTCAATTTAGACAATGCTGCTTATAGATTATTCAAAGGGGGAGATCATAAAACTATTAATGACTGAAAGTAAACACTGTGGAGATCAGACTGCATAGATATGCAAGCTCATCTTGATGTACACTGACCGCAAAGTTTGACAGCATGCAGGGTACTCGTCATCATTCATTGATAATTCACTGACCCTGTTTCGAACCGTGCAGATCATAATTGCAGCCTGATCTAAATCTGCACTGGTGGCAAAATCAGACAAAAGCACCGCTACTATGCTAAGAGTTTAATACAGTATTGAGCATGAAAATGAAAACTGTCAGATTTTAATATTCATATACCTGAATAACCTGATTCTTCTGCACATACACCAAAGACATGGCGCTTCCTTAGGGTACGGAAATAAATTGGTCCAACTTGTTGTAAACGATGCGGATAATGCGCCTGCTGTGAAAAATCCGAGGGATAATGGTATTCAACATCAAAAGTGCATGGCGGACTGCCTGAAACATGACAAAATAATTTCTTTTAATTTATAAACCGATTTCATAATACTGTGTATATTCAGTAATTAAGGCCTACGCTATTTTGAAATTATGAATTAGGTGGGTGGGGTACATGATATTATTTCTGATAAATTTCGAAGTTACTGTAAAACAAACGTTATTCCAATGTGACAATACATCAAAACCATGAAGTGCTGTACTTTAATTTAAAGAGTAAAGTGGGAAAAGTTATCAGTTAGTCCAAAATATTAGACGTGTACATCCTCATTTTACCTTCAACATTCATTATTTTATTATTTTACATTTCAATTTCAATCTGCATTGTAACGTCTAAAAGGGCCCTAATATGTAGAATGTAGCATTTTCTCAAACGTAAAATATACGATATACTCAGGTTTAAACAGTTTAGGCTACTGTTATTTATCATATTTTAGTAATATATCGTTTAAATGTACCTTTAAAACCCCTTATATCCAATATATGTCAATTGTGTACAGTTTTCAATACACATTCCGCAATTTTTCAAGCATATTCAGCAGGTTATAATATATTTAGAAATGACTTAGACAAAAAACAATTTTCCACGTGACGTGAACTATTTGCCAAGTGATCTAGAGAGAAAATATTTCGTCTAAAATTGATTCTCAAAATAAACTGTGTTTACACAACATTCGGAATAGACCGGCAATGTTGCACACCATAACACAGATACACAGCGATACATATAGTGGAAAGAAACAACTCGATATTTATACATAAAAGGTAACTTTTATTTTGTAATTATTCACATATGCAGTTGAAAAAGGATTATTTTCGGTGTAAGTAGTGTTTTTTCACTTCGGATTGGGTTATGTTGTTCGTAATTTGAAGAATAAAGGCGACATGAAGTGTGTTCGCTTCTCACTACATGTTATAAATGGCGATCCGATAAGACCTGACATAACCGATAGACGTCAAAATGTTAAAATATGTTATGTCAGGTCTTATTTATAGGACTAGTTATCAGTATGTTCGTGTCTCAATTTTCGGGGTAAGTATTTTAAATCATCGTGCATAATTGCGAAAAACTATAACACACATAATAAAGCTAAACTATCCGTGTAAATGAGCTGAGAGCTATTTTTCTATTTCCGCTTATTACTTTTCTAAAAAACACATTACAATTTACCAGGTGTTGGCAAAATTTGTCATTTTTGTGCACATGCCTTTACACATGAAAGAAGTCCGAATTATAGGTATGGTGTGCGAGAGGGGCCTGAGCGCTTACGTAGTCCTCATTTACAGGAATTGTACTGCTCAGATAAATATATTATATATATGTATATGAATTTTATAGGTAGATAAAATTATTTATGTCATTGTTGTACATTTGGAGCAAATCGGTCCTATTCTGAAATATGTTAATTTATATACTACGGTTAAAGCCAATCAATGAATTCCTTTTATACCGTTGAACCAATCGTAAAACGGCTTCTTCGTCAGCATTCAAGAGTGAATAGCACGCTTCTTTCTTTAATTTTTTTTGGCTAATTTCTGGTTTTATCTTACCACCACATCCCATTCCACCTCCTCTTTCAAGTGACAATTTTCTAATTTTGAAAGATTTCTCTTAATATGCAAATTCACCTACATTTCTTGATATGCTTTCTGCGGCTATATCCGCCCTAATATGTGAATATATATATTTTGTTATGGTATTGGACTGTAACTCCATTCAGATATGAGAACATATCTATGCCTTAAGGACGGTATGTTTCGCCCAGCTATGTGAAAATATAACATTGTTAAGGTATTTTTCGGCGGTACTTTCCGCCCAGACATGTGAAAATATATACTCAGCGTCACTAAAAAGTTACCACCCTAATGGCCCTTATATTTTAAAAATCGCATTGGACTGTGTTAAATGCATAACACGACTACATTTTTGATGCAGCTGAGACGTCACTGGTGTAAAGATTTGTCAAATTCGATTAACTCCATTTTAAGCACAGGCTGCACGTGTAAAATGACTTTTTCCAGCAGTGTCGACATGTACGAATTTTCTATCGCAAATCATTCATCGCACTTGAAAGTTAGTCGACAGTCTAAAAAGAATACGTTAAAAAACCCAGTAAATCCTTGCTAAGAATGCCACTTTAACGCACGATCAACGCCATTAGGCCATTGGCATGGTTGACGCCGAACTTTGATGTCGCGAAATCGCACGTCGTATATGCTGGTCTCACCTGACAGTCATGACATGGGTTAGGAGACATGATCAGACAGAGGCTATGAGTAATAGAGCGCGCACAGGCCATGTAAAAGTGACGTCGATATTGTATAAAATAGTAAAGAGGTATGTATTAGGTGGTAACTTTTCAGTGACGCTATATATTTGTTAAGCGGTATTTTTCGCCCAGATGTGTGAAAATATATATTTGTTAAGGTATTGTTCGGCAAAATAAATATTGCCCTTTTTCAGTCAACACTTAGTTCACTGTTATATTTTCCCATATATAGTCCTCAGGGTCAGTGCTTCGTTGTGAACAGATGCACATAAATAGCTTTATCATAAGTCCGCAAAGTGCAACAAAAGAAATAGCAGTATTAATTTTGTAATAATATTATTTATTTACAAGGTATGTCTGACAAATGACATCGAGAATTTTAACTTTAGAAAGCTGCATTTTCAAGTACCTGAAATTTTCCACTTTGGTTAAAAAGAGTTTTTTACAATAGATAATGACTGACTACAGAAGGTAATAAAAATACCATTGACCTAGAGAATGCTACAACCTACTAAACTTCAGATTTTGTTTAAAATTATATTGAACACGTTTGCTTTAATTTAAGGTGAAAAATAAACTAGAACTCTATGATAAAAATCGAATAAATCATTTCGAACATGTTACACAGTGAGAAAGCAAACATATCGTACGTATTATTTAGCATGGATGATTTGAACTGTGAATATATACTTTTTACACTTAACATTTAATTTCACGAGTACACACACATATACATATATATTTACCTTTACCCTTTAAACAATAGGAATGTTTGTTTTACCTGTAAGATTAAAGCATTAATCCCTCGTGAAAAATAATGCATGTGGCGTTCACTGTTGATATATAATTGCAATATTATATTTTGACGTTACACTGAAACAAACAAACCCTTTTTGCATATTCATTTATATAAAACAAACAAGCAAAAACGGGAACAATGTTTATTTTGTTTGATTGAGAGTAACACCGAAACGACACAATGAACGTTTCCCAGGTTTTGTTGGTGGGGAAAGGCTCCAGTGGTCCCTCCAGACATTTTTTGAGGCTCAGACTAGTACCTAGATCGAGACACTAACCTCAGTTGGATGGCTTCCTGACGTGAAAAGTTTCACACCTCAAGTGGGTTTTTGATCCCACGTAGGTGATGGGCGAGGAATTCGAAGCCAGCGACTATGACCATCAAGTTTTTCTTTTGCAAGTATAAATATTCAATTAAATTTCGTAAACATAACTGATACTCTCAATGACATTTACCATGTCGGAAATTACAAATGGTTTGCCGAATACACCATACTTTTAAATACAAAAGTTTACACACCATGTGGGTCGGAAAGCACGAAATTTACGTTCTTGAACGTATATGTGAATAGTTACTTTTGAAATGTAAACAAAGGCATAAAAGTAACTGTTTTCATGTCCGTGGTAAGGTTCGACTTGTGATTGTCAATGTTCCCGATACGGAATATATATGAATGTATAAACACGAGCCGTTTCATGCATCTTACATCTTACAGGACTTACAAGAACACAGTAAGCGGTTGTTTATTTATTGTATTTATGTTCTAGTAACCTTTGACACTGATTTCGAGGACAGGCCGGGTTTGTGATATATACATGTCTGGTGTTGGGCTGGAAAAATATAGATCCAAAATAAAAAGCTATATTGCATAAATGTTTCGTTATTTCTGTGCATACAATTCGTTTGTTTAAAGGTTAGAATATCGGAAAATTACAGGAAATAAAACATATCTTTGGAAAAGTACCGATCTTTCATCATTTGTTTGGTTGGCGCATGATTACAAATTTAAGGTATAGGTCCATGTTTCGGAGAAAAAAGTTCGAACGTTATCAAATCATAGAAAGAAAGCATGGTGTTTCATGAAACTATAACAGCATATAAAACATTTATATTATTGTACAAAACCATTGTCAATTTATTCATATATGTTTTGAATTCCGGAAAGGGACTACATGAAGGGGCCACACTTCTGGACAGTCCAGCGCCTTTAAAAACTCACCATTTTTAAAAAGCTGTTACATGTCTTCGTTTTTGATGCATTTGCAACATCGTGCGAGTGTTTAAACTTTATATAACTGGGTAAAACATCGTTTTGACAATTGTTTGCATCTATTTCTTTACAAATAACATTCTTATTTAAAGGGGGACAACTCATTTAGAATATTTTAAGTATCCAACTCCGTGGGACAGAACAGTAAAACATGTATTGGACAGATAAGTTGTGTGTCAAGATGCTGTTCATTCGCTAAAAAAAATCTGTTGTTTTGTGATATACTGCTAAACCTTAATGTTAGTAGGTCGTGATGTCCATGAAGCCGTGTAAAGTGATAATTTTGATGACACGTTGGTTTTATTTTGTAATTGTGAGTCATCGCTAAGTGATCAGAGAGATCGGACAGTGGGATGTTATAAAAAGTTATGTTTTATTTAGATTAGAAAGTCAATTGTACTCTACAATAGGGAAATCTAAGGTAAAATACTCCTTTTATTTCGTTCACTGAAGAAAACATGGCGGACATATTTTTGTAAAAGAGCGGTGCACGTGTGATTCGTGTAACATAGCTTGATGGTGTTTTCTTAGAAAACTAACGCTCAGCTCATTTACACTGACATGTCCTTGATTGAAGAATATATATATTGTATATATATGAGAGACTTATGGAGCCAAATACTTACCCCGAAAATTTCTATGCATTGTCTTCTAGTGCACTGTTGGGACATGTCATTTGAGTGTCATTGATACTTTATAATTTATTCGGAGATACATTTTCTTATAATTATTAGTTTCTTTTTGTTTTGATCCCCGTGCATTTCTCGCGTTGTTACGACAATCTCAGTTTTACATAGGAATTTTGCATTGTCGAAAAAGCATAGTCCTTAAAAACTGACTTTGCTTCATGTCGCTTGTAGTTGTAGAGTAAGATTGGAAGTTTATCTTTTAATAAGCAACTACTCATTGGATTCACTAACATTTGGTGTGAGTAGAGTGTCATATTCCTACCCTCGTGAAATTTGACCACGACGTTCACAACACATGTACATGCTCAGAAATCTGGAAAGCAAACATTCAGAGAAGTTGATATAAATTGTAAGAAGCTCCTGTTTCTCCTAATATATGGCAACATCATTAGTATGGATGAAAGAAATTTATGATCCCCTTACAGGGCTTTTTCCCCTATAAACCTACCTCCGGTAAAAGGAGGTAATCCCAATTTAAAAAAAAAGTATGTTTTTTCCCCAAAGTTGAATTTAAAAGTCCCAAATGAGTATACATTTTAGCGTATTTGCTGTTTTAAGATAGTTTTGCTAATTTGTATGTATATTTAGGGAAGTTATTAAACTGTTGAACAACTACTGAAATGCATTTCATTAATATTTCACACAAGAACACATTTGTGTAGATTTTGGTAATTTGCAAATTGTCCCAATTAAGACAATTTCCGAGAGTATTTTCCCAATACCACTGGTGTCACTGGCATTCCCAAATTGATAAAAAAGCCTGCCTTACACTTAAAACACTGATCAATTTGGCAGCACAGTTTGATGCACATGTTTGTAATTTTAGCTACACCACTTAGGTAAATGCGAGGCAGTACTTGATTTTGACAATTCAAACTGGCTCATTTAAAAAATGGTAATGGTACAAATTTATGGTCTTTAGGGCGGCCATAACTTGGTTGATATCAACAAATCTTTGCTAAATCCTTCCACAGTTTCAAAGTCTCATTACTTACGGGTTAAATCATTTCGCCAAAAATGTGTATTTTATTTTTTCATAATATTAGAAAGAAATTCATACTTACACAACTCAAAAATGATCGAAATATCAACATGCATAGAAAGCATGGTATTGATGATGACATTACTGACGTCAGAAATTGATATGCCTGACGATAAGCAATAACGGGTGTGTAGTTGTCACGGCTGAATGTCAAAAAAAGACATTATAACACGTCATTATAACTTCATATGAATACATTGTATTTTTATATGCAGCTGATCACTTTGCGTGCGGCAAAATGTCGTCAGGGATGAACTTTGAAGTTCTATTAAAACAAACAGAACAAAAAAAAAACAAAAACAAATGAACCTGGAGGAACATAATATTTATCCATGTAATCCCGATTGAATATCTCTGATTTGTATAATACTAAGTAATACAACGTTAAATAAATGCACTACTGTCACAGACGAATTGACATCCCTCTTAATTATCATACGATCATATTTATCATTATATGGTGCAATAATTATGATGATTATGCTATTGATGGAAATGTGTGATGGTATTATTGTCTGCTGAACATAACGCTATGATGATGACTATTATTATCATTATAAGTGTTATTATTATTTAGTTTTACTTGTAAACTGATTTTAAATGGCATCCTGTGGTGGCCTCGCAGCCTGGACAGCGAGCGCGGTTTGATGTCTCGGTCAGTTTGCTATAACATTTTGCAGCAGTGAAAGCTTGCTGTCTCGTTCTGGTTGTTTATCAGTCGTTAAAATGGAATTTATAGAATTCGCAAAGGAAAAAGCAGTTAAATGTGGAAACCATTGCTGAACTTATCAATAATGGAAGAGAGACAAAAGAAACATTTTGTTTCTTAACTGATGACGTAAGTCAGCAGTATTTCACTAAATAACTAACTGTTGTCATGTGACGCTGTGAAGAACGTCCTACCTACTGATACAGAAAATGCATCTAAACTTACGGCGAGTGACGTGGCGATGCTGCGTTGAAAATCTGGCTCAGGTATGATACAGCTCTTAAGTGTATTACCACAAACAACAACAAAAGCAAAGGCAAAACAAATTTGTGACTTTCTGTCTATGAGACCTGAAAGTGATCAAAACAAATTGAAGATCGAGGATAATAAAATCAAATTGCGCGACGGGGCAAAATCAAAGCTCACATCCATCACCCAGGCCCAATACATGGAGGGCAGCAACAGGATTTTCCTTGAGATGATAAAAGAGAGATACAGCATGGAAGATGTCAGAAATAACTTAGAGTATCTTAAAAAAATTGGAAAATTCGCTCAAGGTTTTTTTGGTCGTCAGTGTTACAATAAGATCATGAATGAATTTCGTCGGCGCCAAAACGAGAAAAAGAGTCCATAAACTTAGATGATAACTACCTTATGCAATTGTATATTAAAACACGCTCATCTACTCAAGACCGCACGACAACTCCACAAGGTCGCAACGAGATTAAACCATAAGCTAGAGGAAAATTTGTTCCGTCGTCAGCGAGCCCAATCAGAAGAAACTGTAATGGAAGGAATGGGTGTAATTTTACCAACTGTCGTTATGCCAATGTCTGTATGTCGTGCTTTGCAAAAGATCACAGTAACTATACACACAAAGCTGATCAAAAAGGGACAGTAAGGGAGTCAGTCAATCCGTCTAAAAAATTGGGAGAATGAACTAAAAGATGATGAAGATAAAGAATTTTTCTCGATGGTATACGCAATGGATTTTCTGTTCTTGATTTAGTTTAGTTAATCATATTTCATTGCATATTTTCATTACATATATAATATATACATATCTAATACAGAAGTATGAAAATAGCAAATTGGTTGGACTTTAAGTTATACCAACATTATAAGCAGCCCTTTCCACTGCGTATAATAATAATAGATTAAACTAACAGCGGTTTTTCATAATTTAAAGAAATGAGGAAAAACACATACAAAAATGTTTCTATTACTCAAACAAAAAGAAAAAAGTGGAAATAAAAAGGGAAAAAATGAATATACAAAACTATGGTTGTACTTATGTTACAACCAGGAAGCGCTATAATTAAACTTGTTGATGGAATCGTCCTGTTTTTACGTATACCTGTACGTCATTAAAGATCTTTTCGTTTTGTGAATCAGTCAAAGTATCTGCACCAAAAAGAAGTTTGCTTGGGCTTAATGGATGGAAAGAGCGAGTACTTTGAAAGAGTTGTAGTCTTGCATTTCAAAATCGGGTACATTTGAAAAAAAGTGTTTTGTATGTTTAATTCCATATTAACATGTGCAAAAAGGATTATCTCTGCGATGGTTTGCACAAAGATCAAAATTTAAGTTGCTGCACCTATTTCTCATGCGTGCCTGATGAAATGAATGTAATCTTTCTCCGTATAAAAAGTATTTAGGTACGTTTGGTGGTTTGAACATATTTTAACTGGGATTTGAAAGAAGCAAGCGTCGGTGATTCACGGATACTTCTACGATCTGACAAGGAGACCCACGCTTTTTAGGTGGACGGAGAGCTCAGTGGTTTGCACACTGGCCTTCCAATCCTGAGGTCTGGGGTTTGATCCCCGGCAGTTACTCGGGAATTTTCAGAAACGCGTTTCAGTGTTTCCCACCCAACTAGAGGTGTACTGGTCAGCAATACAGGCAATCTGTGCGTGTATCAGTGCTATACACTGGGCACGTTAAAGAACCAGGCTGTCTATTCGCAACGAGCTAGGCTAAGTTAGCCGGACAAGCCTTATCTGATTTCTGATCTATCTGTCGTGGGGGCTTTGTCTCATTCTGTCCCTCTGGTCAGATCGCTCTGTGTCTGTCCTAGTAGAAGATGAACTATGCGCCCTGTGTGGCTGCATTTGAACTATGTAAAGCGCCTTTGAACGTGAAATTGGTCATGAAAAGGGCGCTATATAAATCTGGTATAATAATAATAATAATGTCTAGTGTAAGACGTTCTATTGATACGGAACGCGTGAGACCTGCCACTATTCTGGTAGCTTCATACTGAATTTTGTCCAGAGAGTTCTTTTCATATTCCGTGCAACTGTCTCAAACAATTGATGCGTATTCAAAAAGAGGTCTTAAGTAAGCTATATCGATTTGATTTAGTGCAACGCGTTTCAGTTTGTATTTTAATTGACGCATAGATCCGAGCACTTTCGATGCTGATGCCAAAATATTATTGATATGGTCATGCCGTTTGCCATCTAGGCTGAAAGGAATTCCTAAATGTTTATGATGGTCGACCAAAACTAAACAGTGTATTTTCAAAAATAAGAGATAGTTTCATGAAATTAGATAGCCCGAAGAACATCACTTCTGTTTTAGCTGGGTTAAACTTGATCAGCCATTGCTTTGCCAAAGAAGAAATTTTTTCGAGATAAAAATTTAACATTTCTTCCATGAAAGGAATGTTGTTGGTAAAAACTGCAAGGGAGCTGTCGTCGGCAAATAGACGAGTAGTACTTATAAATGACTCAGCAATATCATTAACGTAAACTAAAAATAGTAAGGGACCAAGCACTGATCCTTGAGGAACCCCAGCATTCACATATTTTGTATCGGAAATTATGGTCTGACGAATACTTTTTGAGAACGGTCTTTTAAGTAGTTATCTATCCAGCTGAGAATATTGCAAGAGATATCATACTGTCTAAGTTTGAATATTAACCCTTTACTCCAAACTATCGAATGCCTTAGATATGTCACAAAATACCATACATGTCGGTTGTTTTTCGTCAATGGATTTACATATTTGATTATAGATATCAGTAAATTGGTAGACTGTGGAATGGCCAGGTAGGAAGCCAGACTGATGTTTTTATATGAGGTTGTTTGAATGGAGATGGTTATATATATTCTTGAATATGTATCTTTCCATTACTTTACCTAAAAAGCTTATTAGGGAAATGGTTCTACAGTTAAAAGGCGAAGATTTTTCGCCCTTTTTAAACATTGGCATAACACTTGCTAGTTTCCATGGATTCGGGTATATTTGTTCAGATAGTGATCGATTAAAAAAGATTTTTAACGGGAAACACACGGACTTTGACGTCTGTCTTAACATTTGGTGGCTTATTTCATCCGGGCCGCTAGCCTTATTAATAGCTAAATTCGATAACATGTCCATTATATCTTGTTCTGTTATTATAATGTTGTTGAAGATGCTATTGGCTTTAAGAAGACTGAATTCTTGAAGACCAGTTTGTGAGTCGTCAAGCGTTGAAATAGAGACGAAATAATTATTATAAAGGTTTGCTTTGTCTTCGTCGGAGCTAGTATAATCATTATTGTCATTTAAAAGTGGCGGAATATAGTCAATATTGCTCAAGTTTTCTTTTACTAGAATTCTTACCAATTTGCAGTATTGCCTAGGATTAGAAGAACTGATTTCATTCATCGAGAATTCTAAATTGCTAAAGAATATTTCCTTTGAGTACTTTATCATATTATTAACTTTATTTCGTATTGTTTTGAACTTTAACCTGTCAGAAAATTTTACCAGATAAAATAAAAGATAAAATATGTAACATATGGTAAGCACCATAGCAAAACAAATAGGTCAAGGCATAAAACTGCTCCTTCGGGTACACCATACCCCATAGGCTCCCATAAATAATACGTGCTACTTATACAAAATATGTGGCTACTAATTTCATACGTCACGTGATTAAAATACGTCACTTATTACTTCCATTATTTCTACAATTAATTACTTAAAAGACTTAAGTTGAAGTATGGAAAAGATATGAAAAGTTTATGATGAAAAATTATAGATAAGAAGGAAATGATGAACTGCAGCTATTATTTACAACTACAAATTAACAAAATTCAATGCAATTCAAACTTTCCACTCGTTTGTAAATGTGTAAAAAGTGTGAGATGGATACTGTGGTACGTTGTCTGAGAACAGTCCTATATGGATGACATGCACGGAAAATCGTGCTTTTAATTTCCACGCAACAGTCGAACTCAGCATATATTGTAATCTGTCAATCTCAAAGTAACGACTGTAGTTATCTACAGTAAATAGATAATTGCTTCCATCAAAATAGAAGAGATCAGTGGCAACGTCTTGCCATGGGCCTTTGAGTACCTCGTGGGGAGTTAATGGCTCTTTTTGATTGGAATTTGTAGATTCTAAGCACACTGTACAATTCAGTATAATTATAGTTAGTTATTTGCTTGATCATTACAGGCCAGAACATCACATCTTTGGCTCGCATGATATTTTTTTCTGTACCCATGTAGCCAGGGAGCCAAAAGTTCGAAAAGTGCCTAGAAACAGGATTTACCTGTCCGGTCATGCTATAGTCAGTTTCTATATATATTATGAAAGTGCAAAGTCTCGCGAATCAGAAAAATCGGGCCTACAAAACAAAAGCTCTTGCGAAATTTGAGAATATTAAGGGGAGATAAGTCTGCATATTTGCAGTTTTTTAAGATTCAAAACGCTTTTTTGCTAACAAAACATGGCATCATGTTTCTAAAATCAGTTCAAATATATATATTTCAACATTGCTTTTACGCATAAGGCTTATGGTTGAAAAGTACGCAAAATGTATCATTTTATATACATTTATTTATAAGATTTGGCACCTAAATACCAGAGAATAAAATAAAAATATTTATCCTAAATTTACAGTATGAAGAAGTAAACTTTAAAATGGTCTTATTTCTCAAAGTCATTAATTTATACCGCTGCGAAACAGTCTGTTAGAATAAAAATCATCTAGATACTCTAGTTCAGGTTGGCTAAGAAATACGCAATCCGTGGTATTTTATTACCCCACCCACTTTATATAATGCAAAAAATGTATAATAAAAACATTGACCAACAACCAAGAAGATATATTCTTTTTATCACGTATACAATATAATCTATATTTTTGACAATATAAAGCTGGATGAGGGGTATTTAAAAGATTTTAAATAGAAAAAGGGGGTAGGAAAACCTATGGATTTTACAACCGATAATTAGAATAAACAACCCGTTTTTTTTTTTTTGTTTTTTTTTTTTTTTGTTTTGTTTTGGGTTTAACGTCGTTTTTCAGCAGTATTTCAGTCATGTAACGGCGGGCAGTTAACCTAACCAGTGTTCCTGGATTCTGTACCAGTACAAACTTGTTCTCCGCAAGTAACTGCCAACTTCCCCACATGAATCAGAGGTGGAGGACTAATGATTTCAGACACAATGACGTTTATCAAATAGTCACGGAGAACATACGCCCCGCCCGAGGATCGAACTCACGACCCCGCGATCCGTAGACCAACGCTCTTACCTACTGAGCTAAGCGGGCGGGCAAACAACCCGTTATTAAATAAGAGCAACACTAATGGAAGTCGAAAAAACCTTTACTTGCAAACTATTCATTTGGAAAGTAATTTATTTAGATACACTATAATGCAATCTAGTTCAGGTCTGGCTAGAAAATACGCAAATCCTGGGTATTTTATGTACCCCACCCACTATATATAATGCAAAAAAATATATAATAGGAATATTTGACAAAAAAATCAATGAGATATATTCTTTTTATCACGTATACAATATAATCTATGTTTTTGACCATATAAAGCTGGGTGATGGGTATTTAAAAGATTTTAAGTAGAAAAAGGGGGTACCCCACCCACTTTATATAATTGTATAATGCAAAAAAATCATAATAAAAATATTCGACCAAAATAAAGGAGATATATACTTTTTATCACGCATACAATGAAATGCATATTCTTGACAATTTAAAGATGGATGAGGGGTATTTAAAAGATTTTAATAGAAAATAGGGATATGAAAATGATGTCTTTTACAACCGATAATTAGTTAACAACCTGTTATTTACCATTTGATAAATACGAGCAAGACAATGAAAGGGATGAAACCTTTACCTGCAAACTATTCATCTGAAAAGAAATTCATTTTAATACTCTTTCGTGCAATCTAGTTTAGGGTTGGCGACAAAAAGCGCAAATCCGTGGTATTTTATGTTCCCCATCCACTTTATATAATACAAAAAAAATGTATAATAAAAATATTCGACCATCAATCAAGGAGAGATATTCTTTTTGTCACGTATACAATATAATCTATATTTTGACAACTTAAAGATAGATTCGGAGTATTTAAGAGATTTTAGATTAAAAACAGTAGCCAATAATTAGAATTAACAACATGTTCATTGTGAAGTGATAAAATGCAAGCAACACTACCGAAAAGTACTGAAACCTTTACATTCAAACTGTATATTTTTTACTATCTCATTTGAATTATTAGTAACTTTCATTTGCAAGTTTTGTCAAATCCAAAAAAAAAAAAACAAAAGTAATTTATTCACCAACCCACCTTGAATAAGGCAAATGATTATACCATAGGGGCAAAAATAGCGAAAATGCACGGAAAACGATATTGCTAGTCCGTTGTTCTCTTCAAATGATTATAGAAAATGCTGATTTATTTGGAAAGTTCGTGACTGCAAAACTATCCAACTGATAAATGAAAAGTCAAGGGCAGTTACTCTTCACTAATTTTAAAATATCTTAGAATTATTATTAAGGTGTTTTGCACTAAATATGAGCCACGCCATGAGAAAACAAACATAGTGCATTTGCGACCAGCATCGATCCAGACCAGACTGCGCATCCGCACAGTCTGGTCAGGACCCATGCTATTCGCTAACGGTTTCTCTAATTGCAATAGGCTTTGAAAGCGAACAGCATGGGTCCTGACCAGACTGCGCGGATGCGCAGGCTGCTTTGGATCGATGTTGGTCGCAAATGCACTATGTTTGTTTTCTGGATCTATACTGGTCACAAATACACTACGTTTGTTTTCTCATGGTGCGGCTCATATAACTTATCTGAAGTTATATAAAATATGATATAAAGAAGGGGTGTTTGTAAAACACATATGCCCCCATGATGGTTTGTTGAAGGCAAAGGGGACTGTAAGTTCTAATTTTTTAACATTGACCTTATTAACATCAGTTGTCTTCTACAGACTACAAACATTACATTTTAAGGGGATCGACAGACAAAACGTTCCTTATTTACTGAGTGGTAATCATATTAGACTTGAACTAGGTAATTGTGACCTTTTTCCTTGATCAATTGTCGCAAAACAATATTGCTCATTTATTGACCGCAGAAAATAATTCTTTTAAATTCAATGATAGCTGATTTTAACTTCATTGAGCGGAAACCAGACTTTATTCTGTAAAGGTACGAATGGAAAATGCTTAAGATATTGTATCTGCGCCAAATCTAATATAAAATACACTGTATCCTGCTGGTGTAATGCAATGCCTCTAAAATGTCGCAGAATATAACACAGTCTATTTGACACAGAATTAGATGAATTTGATTAATACTAGTGTATAAGTTGCGAAAAAGACATACTGAACGGTTGCAGTCTAAAATCACATATTTAAAGTTAAAACAATATAACGTATTACCATTTACACTGCCAGTGCAAGTTATAGTACGAGATAAAATCATTTTAGTGGTGTAGCTGACACAAGTATTTCTATATACAGATCGGAAAAAGTTACGCATGATATTATGAAGTATTGTGTTAATGTCTACTTGAATTGCACGTACAGATGTAACTATTTGTCGTTAGTACTGCAGGAATGTGTAACTAAAATTGTGCTCCAGATGGACCGCATATAAATAAAATTCTAATTACTATTATAGCCTTTAGTGCCAAACCAGTAAATGTTATCTAAAATGATATGACTCTGTATAAATACTTGGTTCTTGGCACTTTGTTGTTCAATTCGTGAAAAAATACAACAATGTTTAATTCTAATGTCATGTATAAAAACACTAATTGAAGGGCTTGCCTATCAATAGTCAAAACTATTGTGTTTGTCATCCAGACATAGGCAATATACTAGGTAATTTATAAGTAATGACAAACAAGCCATTCAATAAGTTTATAATTTAGATTATCTAAGATTTATACTAGCATTTTCTGAGAAAAAAGGGTCATGTATATCGTTCATCTGTTACATTTGGCCCAGGGATCATCAAGATATATATTTTGACCAAGTTTTATGAAGATAGGGTAATTAATACGACCTCAAGAATGTTAACAGACTTTTCGTTTGATTTTAGCGGGCGACCTAGTTTTTAATCACATATGACCCAGTTTCTAACATGGCATAGGAATCATCAAGGCAAACATTCTGACCAAATTTCATGAAGATATCGTCATTAATGTGGCCTCTACGGTGCTATCAATCATTTCCTTTTATTTGACCTGGTAAACTAGTTTTTGACCCCACATAATCCAGTTTCAAACTTGGTCTAAATATTATCAAGTTTGCAAGTTTGTGTCAGATCAAAGCATAAATGAAACCTCTTTATGGCTAAAAGGTCAATCAAATCAGTTTTCGAACTGAACCGAGATCGTATCGTGACTTAAGTCGTAAGTGTGGTTAAAGTCAAACGTAAAATGTCATTTCTAGCGTGTTCATAATGTAACAATTAACAAATTTTTGGACTTTCGGGGTTCAAATAGGGGTCGTTTTTCTGGAACCTATGATTTGATCTGATGAAGTCATCATGGAATGCAAGATTTATTGCTGTTAAAGATATTTCGCAAGTTTGTTTCAAATCAAACTATAAGAGAAGTGCCTGTGTGGCTACAAAAGCCAACATGGTAAATTTTGGCCCTTTAAGGGGCCACCACTCTAGAACACATTATGGGATCTCGCCAGTTTTTGACAGGAACCGGGATATTATGCCAATAGAATATATGTGCAAGTTTGATTAAAATCAATTGCAAAATGTGGTCTCTACCCTGTTCACACGCCAAAACAGAAACTTCTGGCTCTTTAAGGGACCCTAACTCTGGAACCCATTATGAGATTTGGCCAGTTTTTAAAGCGAGATTTTATACCAGTACAAGTTGCTATGTTGTTTCTCATCAGTGTTAGGATTCCTCTCTTGCTTCTACCCAACCTGTCACAACGGAAGCACTGGTGGCCTCTTAACATTGAAGAATTTATCCTCGCTAAGGTGAATCTCTTCGATGCAGCAGACCTGAATGTCCTTATCAAACAATATGTTCCCAAATTCATTTTCTTATTGAGGAGTCCTTCTGATTTCCAATGCATAACCTTGAAACGTTGCATTGACTTCTTTTTTTTTTGTTCCTGGTGGCCAGTAGATCTCCTCCCTCGTCTCCTAGCTCTTATACAAGTTGCGCGCAAGTTTGATTAAAATCAATAGTAAAATGTGGTTTCTACCGTGTTCACAAACGTATGGACGGACGAAGGCGATCACAAAAGCTTCCCTTGTGTCACTACGTGACAGGTGAGCTAAAACTCTGACAGAATTTATTTGAATTATATATGTTTGGGGGATATAATTACGACTTTTTTGTACGATTTGTAAAATTTCTTGAATAGTGATATAATGAATTATCATAACATTAATTAGTTTTAAAATCTTCTGAATAGTAAAGATTATTCAAAATGTCTCATTTTATAAACATTAAAGTTACACATTATGTCAAATTTCTACTCTACATTACATTCAACATATCAGAACTACATTCTATCAATCTGTTTATCATGAGAAAGGTAAAAACAACCCCGAAGCAAGCATTTATACTTTGTTAATTTGTAAAAACTGTATTGATCGATCAATCACATTTTATACATAGTTTTAGATGGGTGGGGTAATGTTCATACCCCTACAATTTCACAATTTTGCCAAAATTGCACAAAAGAGTATTTAAATTATTACTTTCAAATGAACAGTTAGCAAATAAAGATTTCGCCGCTTTTTATTATTGATGTTTGTTTTTATTAAATGGTAAATAACGGGTTGTTTGTTCTAATTATCGGTTGTAAAATACATAGGTTTTCCTACCCCCTTTTTCTATTCAAAATCATTTAAATACCACTCATCCGTCTTTAAATTGTCATAAATATAAATTATATTGTATATGTGATAAAAGGAATATATCTCATTGATTTTTCGTCGAATATTTTTATTATACATTTTTTTGCATTATATAAAGTGGGTGGGGTACATAAAATACCCCGGTTTTGCGTATTTCTTAGCCACGCCTGGAATAGATTGCACATAAGAGTATTCAATTAAAGTACTTTCCAACTTAACAATTTGTAGGTAAAGGTTTCATCGCCTTTAATTAGTGTTGCTCTTATTTAATAACGGGTTGTTAATTCTAATCATTGGTTGTAAAATACATAGGTTTTCCTACCCCCTTTTTCTATTTAAAATCTTTTAAATACCCCTCATCCAGCTTTATATGGTCAAAAATATAGATTATATTGTATACGTGATAAAAAAATATATCTTCTTAGTTGTTGGTCGAATAGTTTTTATTATACAATTTTTGCATTATATAAAGTGGGTAGGGGACATATAATACCCCGTATTAGCGTATTTCTTAGCCAAAACCGAACTAGATTGCACGAAAGAGTATTTAAATAAATTACTTTCTAAATTAATAGTTTGCAAGAAAAGGTTTCATCGCCTTTCATTTGTGTTGCTCTTATTTAATAACGGGTTGTTTATTCTAATTATCGGTTGTAAAATACATAGGTTTTCCTACCCCCTTTTTCTGTTTAAAATCTTTTAAATACCCCTCATCCAGCTTTATGTGGTCAAACATATAGATTATATTGTATACGTGATAAAAAGAATATATCTTCTTGGTTGTTGGTCGAATATTTTTATTATACATTTTTTTTTTGCATTATATAAAGTGGGTGGGGTACATAAAATACCCCAGATTTGTGTATTTCTTAGCCAAACCTGAACAAGCGTATCTAGATGATTTTCTGTTCTAACAGACTGTTTCGCAGCGGTATTAATAAATGACTTTGAGAAATAAGACCATTTTAAAGGTTACTTCTTCTTACTGTAAATTTTAGGTTAAATATTTTTATTTTATTCTCTGGTATTTAAGGTGCCAAATCTTATAATAAAATGTATATAAAATGAGTACATTTTGCGTATTTTTCAACCATAAGCCTTATGCGTAAAAGCAATGTTAAAAGATATATATTTGAACTGATTTTAGAAACATGGTGCCATGTTTTGTTAGTAAAAACGCGATTTGAATCTTAAAAAACTGCAAATATACAGAGTTATCTCCCCTTGATAGTCTCAAATTTTGCAAGAGCTTTTGTTTTGCAGGCCCAATTTTTCTGACCCGTGAGACTTTGTACTTTCATAATATGTATAGAAACTGACTATAGCATGACCGGACAGGTAAATCCATTTTTTCATGCCTTGGCTCCCCGGCTACATGTGACCGATATGAATTTGTCCAATCATGTGCTGATTATAAGCACCTGACCTCGTAAAATAAGGTCGTCTGAAACTGATAGCTCGTCCCTGTGATTGAAATATTCTAAGACCATATTATCGCAATCTGATCTAGAATTCGATCATCCTAGAAGTATTATCTGTTTCGAAGTCTGCATTTGTGCGTCAGTCTTTGCAGCCTATCTAACATTTTCGAGACTGGCGTCTGCGTATGTCATGCTTTTCAGTCAATGTGTACATGTAAATCCAAACCCTTGATTACGTAACTGTCTGACATTGGATTCCGGGAGAGTAGGTCACTTATAGGCACCTCTTTCTCGCTTACATGTTGCACGTCAGGGTCGTATTTTTGCAACTACAGCAACATTCTCTGCAAGCATGATGGGGCTGCCGAGAGGGTTTTATTCATTATAGAGGACTGTGGTTTGTGGTCAGAATAAACAGTGGCGGGTATGCCATATTTGTTCTGGTGAAATTTTGTGCATGCGAATAATATCGCTAGCACTTCGCGTTTAATATTTGCTTAGTTTTGTTCCGTAGGTGATAACGATTTTTAATTCATATGCAATAGGTCATCCATCAAAAGACTTCTGTGTCTTTTTCAGTAATAATCGCATGGGGTTAATTATGTCAGCCAGATTTGGCGCAAACTTTTGCAGATAGTTAACCAGGCCTAGTATATTTTCTAGTTCTGTACGACTAGTGGCAATGGCAATCTCTGATAGCGGGGTCGGCCTCGAGTGCCACTTCTAGGTGGGTTAACCACGGGCACTGCGCCCTCTTTTAAATGCAACTTAGCCGTTCCTGGGAAAATACCAATTCCTGTAAATAAGTCCCCGTAGTTTGCCATTACCTCCTCTTTACTTAGTCCTGTAACGTCTTCGGTTACAGAGTAAGTCAGCTGTATGAGGTCAAGATCAATGGATAATTTGAGACTAAACAGGCGTTAAGCGGGAGTGATACTAACATGGAACAATGTGTCTACAGTTTTATATTTATATTGGCATAGTAACCTTATATTGCCTAACACCGGGATTTCATTTTTGTAGAAGAGGATTTTAAGGGGCCACTGACATTAAGGGATTAAAATTGTAACACTGGAAGAATATTTGCAGCGCTTCCTGTATCAGTTTTAAAGTTTATGCGAGTTTGGGAAGGGCCAAGAGATAAACTGACCAGAGCACGATAGGAGTTTTAAATATTTACCGTGTCCATCTGATAGAGATGGTACCTACCAAGTAAATCTAAGGGAAACAACTCTGAATTGACCAATAAATTGAAGCTAACATAAAACATTGGACAAAAGTGAAAGAAAAATCAGATGGGTCCTGCATACTTTAAATTGTGACGTGTGTCGACATTACTAATCAAGATTCGAAGTTGTTTCTTAAAATTTTTCATTTTAGAATTAAGCTCTTTTTTAAGGTTATCTAATGCTGTGTCATGGTCATCAACTCTTTGTGAAGCTGTCTTTTCAAGTTCAGATTTATATTCTGTAAGTTTATTTGAAAATGTGTCGAGTAAATTTTGATGCTTTTTTTCAGCTTCAGTGTTAAGTTTATTTATTTCTGTTCTGACTTCTAACTGATACATATTTTGTAACGTTTTCTCGGCTTCAATAATCTTGTCTTTTAGTTCTTCATGTTTAATCATACTATCTTTTAATTCTTAACTTGATTGTATAAGTTTTCAAAATTTGTTCTAAATACTTTTTTCATGTCGTCATCTGTCAAATCATACCTCCCTTCAAGTTCTTTAATAGAATCAACCATAGCTTTCATTTCTTTTTCAATTTTATCTTGTAATTGATTAATTAATAATGATTTTTTTAAGTCTTTTGTTAAATCTTCAATATTCTTTACTTGTGCATCTAGTGTCTGTTTTTTACTTTTGAGATCTTCAAGATTATAGTCATCTATTACACTTTAAACATTTTTAAACATAAATCGTCTTGAAATTGCATCATTGGGTTTATCTGGATTTCCTAGGTTGATTACCTCCCATAGCTAATGCTATGTTCAATGTGTTATCAAGTTCCTTATTTCTGTGAAGATACGATTCCTTTTCCTTTTTAAGCTTTTTGAATTGTTTTTAGTAGCATAATCACTTAAATCAATATCAAATTTAACTTTACTTATACTGTCAGGTTCACTTATTTGTTTTATATCATTAAAAACTCCCATTATATTATACCAGTAAAGTTTTTTCTCAGAAACTTCCTTGGCTTGTCAGCATATAAGAAATCATATTTTTGTTTTTGTTGCATTAGCAAAAGAGTTGTAGTCTATATTTTGTTCATTACAAATCATATCATTTTCCCTTTTACCTGGACTTTCAAATAAAATATAATGTGAACAGTTAATACGGATATGTTTTGGTGTTTTATAGTAAGACTGACTTAAATAAATAACACAACAGTTTTGTGACGTCCTTGAATAAAATATTTTCTTATTTCATTCTGAACCTTTTATCTTTATATACAAAATCATCAAATATTACTACTTTTTGTTTTTCTGGTTCAAGGTCATTAACATCAATTATTTCATTATTAGAATATTCAAGTATTTCATTTGAATCTACTTTAATTCTTTTTGCAATTTCATTTAAGTGATTTATTAAATCCTGATATTGAAATTGTTCTAGGTTTTTAGCATATAGGTATAATTTATCATAATATATAAGAGGTTTTCTTAACATAAGCATTAATGTATTTGTTTTTACCGATCCAGAAGATCCACATATTAACATTCTAAAACATGAATCTGGTATAAAGGGGTAAATTTGCTTAAAGTTATTAGATTTATCACTTTTCGTATCATAATTAGGAATTGTCATTATATAATAATATTACATTATCTTACATTATCTTACGTTATCTTACATTATCTTATATTATTATATAAATGCTGGCAAAACTTAAAGAAATGAGAGAAATAAACAACCTAGTTGAACAAAATGCAAGAGCTAAAAGAGAAGAAATAAGAAGAGAAAAAAATAAGAAAAGCTACTAGTCATGAAATGTATAACGAAATTTATAAACCAATTACAGAAGGTATAGAAATTGAAAAAGAACAATTATCAAGTCAGTTAAAAGCATTACCTGGAATCAAAGAGCAGTTAGAGCCACTAGGTGATGAAATAAAAGATATACAAACATATCAAGGTTTACCACAGCTATTCCAAGAACCGCTACCGTTATTACCACCAAAACCGTTACCGCCGGATTATGATAAGTATCCTGAAGATCATATGGGTTTGGATATGAGTAGTTTAGAAATTACAGGAATTGGCGCTTTTTGACCTTATTTAACCTATAGCCCTTGGTAAGGACTGGTCAATGCCGGACAATTAAAAAACCACAGGTTTTACTAAACTTTGTAAAAACCTCTGATTTAACTTCCACAGGTATTAACAAAGCAGAGAAAACATATATTTTATATAAAATATATTTCATTAAAAAGCCATAAGAAACTTTAAAACCCATACTGAAAAAACAATCAGCCTATTTTATAACCCACAGCAGGTTAACGCAGGTAGACTATCACGCTTAATCAGGTAGTAAATAAGACAGTTTCTAAATCCCCATACAAATTTATCCAATCGAGAGAACTTCCGCATTGCTAGATTATTCTTTTCAATATGGCGTTGTATTATACATCGAATATTTATCAACTTAGAAATGCTATTTTAAACAGTTATAACAAAGGATATGTCTTATAAAGTTAAATAATTAAAGAAAGGACTTATAAGAACACTACCACTACGAAGATATGATTATTCGAGATTTCTACAAAGATACCTTTAGTTTTAACTGTATATTTAGAGGGGACGGATACAACCGTATGATGCAAGAATGGAATTCGTTATACTGTGACAAATATTACGAACTTACAAAACAACATGGCTGGAATTCGTTATACTGTGACAAATATTACGAACTTACTAAACAACATGGCTGGAATTCGGATAAATTACAAGAACGGAACTTACAACCAGCAAACTGCTAACTGTTTACAAATATATCAAACTTGAAAAACAATCGATCAATTAATAAAATCGAATAAAAAAGATATGATTTTAGACTCTAATAACAAATGATATGTGAAAATATTATTGAAAAATGAAAAAAAAAGGATTTAGTACCATACACACCCAGAACATTTTGCCAGCGAAGCTAACCAGAGGCTTCACCGGCGGTGCAGTATTGTATCAGACGACACACTAGGACTTTCTTTGCTAGTATAAAAACCATACAACAGTAGAATTGAAGGAATGAAACTTTATTTTACAGTAGTTATTCAAAGGAAGGATTGTAGAACAATCACACGTATGACTGAACATCATAATACTTCCAACTTGTGAGAATCACTCAACTGTATACTTATGCCATAATCATACGCATGATTGAACATTATAATACTTTCACGTTGTAAGAATCACTCAACTGTATACTTAAACCATAATCACACGCATGATTGAACATTATAATACTTTCACTTTGTGAGAATCACTCAACCATATACTTATGCCATAATCATACGCATGATTGAATATACGCTTTTGAGAGTAGTATGGAATATAACGTTTATGCTACATTTTTGTTAGTAGTAAAGAATATTATGTTCTTGATACATTTTAACTCTTTTTATTAAAATAATTTATAATTGTTTGTTCCTTATGTTTTACATTGTTTACTCTCAGTGTTTTATACAATAAATCATAAATGTTTATACCATGTTGTAACATTTTTATGAAAAAAAAAAAAACAATAGTAACCACAGAGTGTACTTGTTTTGTCTTGATATTGTATGTTGTTATACTTGATTCCAGGTATATAATTAATTACTTCTTTTGGTGGAGGAAGTCCAAATGGATCGAAGTACAAAGTATTCAAGTAACAAACCCAATGTGTTCCAGGCCCAACAGAATCATCTAAATTTATAATTCCACATTCAACCTTTTCTTTCGTTTTGGGTAAATTATTTCTGCTGAAAACATCCCTAAAGTTTGTTATACCGAGTTGTTTTACCCATTGTTCAATTTCAAAGTTAGAAATTGGTTTGTTTATAAATCTTTTTTTTTTTACTATAGGAATTCGTCTGTAAGGTCTCCTCTGAGAATCAATCTGTATACCCTGTCGGTTGCTTGCAACCCACGTGGACTGTGGTCCTCCCTTACCACTTAACAAAGATGAAATCAAAGGTATCCCTAGACTAGCATCCAACATGCCTAAAATCCCACCGTCTTGTTTTTGTTTTTGTGTTAATTTAATTACTCCAGATCCTACTAGTTGCTTTCTTTGATTAGGTGTAAGATATGGTGATATCATGTTTCTCTTATTATTAGCTACTGAAATCATACCATTTCCAAGTATTTTACTTACACCGGCACTGGCAAGCCCAGAAAGGGTCCCGATGCCTAGAGGAGCTAATATTTTTGGAGCTATTTTTGCTACCATTGGAAGAATTGTTTTTCCTAACAAACCAGCCAAAGCTCCTAAAAATCCACCATTTTGACCTTGACTGGACATTTGTTTTTTTGAAATTGTAATTTCTAATGCCTTATTATTTCTAATAGACTTTTCAATTTGATTAATTTGTGTTTTTGTTAAAAGTAAAGGGAAGGTTCCACGTATTTGTTCATGTTTTAATCTAAAAGTATGTGGAATTTTATTATTATAAGCTTGTGCTAATTTTTTTTTCTGTCCATCTGTAAGATTAACTTTATATTCAATATAATTTGATGCCATTATATACTTTATATTTATCTTAATTTTTACTTTATTTTAATTTAATTTTATTTTAAACAATAACAAGTTCATTTCCAATAGTATTTATTTCAACTGTTTCTTCATACAATACAATTGCGTAAACACGAATATTAGCTGCTGGTGGAATATTTAACTTAACTGTTAATGTAATATGCTTAGGATCTTCTGTTATTACTTCCTTTTTATATTCCAAGTTAAAATGAACAAATCCAAATAAAATATAAAAGTTTAATCTATTTAGCAGACTTCCAGTAGTCCTATTATTTTGTTTATAATAATAATTAATTACATCATCATATATTCTTGATATACTTGTGTATTCTGTTTCTGGATAAAAACACCATTACCAGCTTCAAGACGACAGGAGCTCAAAGTGCAATTATTATTTGCTGCATTAATTTTAAATGTATCTAATAAATGTGGGTTGTGTTCTTGTGAATTACTTTTATCAGGTCGTTGTAAATAAACAAATACATGTTGTGGTTTTGTTATACCAGCTGTTATTCTAAAGGTTATATTATTTTGTTGTGTATCAGTTGATTGTGTCACCATTTCCCGAAGGTATGACCATCTTGCTTTTGTAAATCTTTCAGCAACTAGATTAAGTCCAAATTCATTGAAAATTAAACGCGGAACCCATAGAATTAATTTTGTTACAATTACTCTACCAGCCTCAGCAGCATTAGCTCTAAAAATTAATTCATCATCATCAGTCAGCTGCAGGGTTATTTGAATTTGACTTGGAGGTATAATCTTAGTTTCTAAACCCTGAAAAAAATGAATAATTATTTAATGGAATTTTAGCATTTACATTTTTACCACCTTGGATTAATACCTTTCTTGATTCAAAACCTTTATTATATCCAACTTGACCATCCCTACTTTCAGCACTAGCAGTTTTATCTAAATAAATAAATTCATTTGTTCCAGTTGATTCTGCATAATCCTTAGATAGTTCAACTAAATTTTTTTACATTTATTACTTTGTATAAATCATTACAATCATATACAATTTTTCCATTTTGTTTAACCACTAACTGATCAATAAATGAAGCTGCATTATTAATTACAGCAATTTGATCTCCGTCAGCATAATTATTACCATCAGCAAGCTTATTTACTTTAAAACCTACTTCAAAATAACCATTAAACCAATCAAAATATGAGCTTCTATCATTAATTGTAAAGTGATATCCGTGTTTTTTTTTGTTGCTTAACATTATTTCCCAAGACAGATATTAAGGCTGTATCTAATTGAATAGGAGTTAGTTCGTATCTTTCACAATATTGTTTTGTTCTAAACATGTATATTATATATTATTTTATTTTTTATAAATTAATCTGTTAATACGTTTACGCCGAGCTGAAGCTGCCGCAGGCGACAGGGAACCAAAGTTCGCTCCCGATCCTGACAATATTTTATTTATTCTTATATTAATATCCTCCTCCTCATTATTTGAATTTGTTTTTGGTAATTCCTTAGCAATTAAATTACAAACTGCCGGAGCAGGTTTCTTTTTAAGTTTTTCAACAATTTTATTAGCAGCTAAATTTCCAACTTCCATTCCAACCTTTTCTGTTCCACTTTCAAGTGCAGAAGACAATAGTCTCCCGGGGCTTTTAGCCACTGCTTTTCCTGCTGTTTCCAGAGCCTTTTTTCCAGCTGTGCTAATTGAAGATGTAACTCCACTTGAAAACAATTTCGTTAAAGTGTCAAAGATACCTGTGCCAAGGACTGCGTCCTCGGAGACCTCAGGTCTACCATGTATATTTTCTTCTCCTGTGTGAGCATCAACATAAATAAATATTCCTTTATTTTTGTCATAAACTTTTTGTACATTATATAAAACTAAAATTTATCATTTCATATTTCTGTTAAAATTAGTGTAAAACTTGTTTCAACCCCATTAAAATTAATTATTCTACCAAATATCTCTGTAATATATATTCTTATTAAATTTGTAATATATTTATTAATTTCAGAATATCCAACTCTGTTTGGTTCTTTTGTAAAAGGATAAGCTCTTGTTAAATCTGCAGTACTTAAAGCATAGATAATATCACTAAAATTATCATCAACAAGTGAATTATCAATAAGATCACAATGAATGTAAATTGTATCCACAGAGTTAGTTATATTTGGTGTTGTAGTTCTCCATTCAGTTTTGTTTAAAGCTTTTTTCTCAAATCCAAGCAATGTATGAAAATTTGACATTCTTAAATCTAACAAAAAATTATCTTTGATTGAAATTAATATTTTAAAACTACTTAAATCAAATTCCAAACTTATTGGAGCAATGTCTGATTTATCAAATTCATAATCACCTTTACTTATTAATGTTTTCCTTATATAACTATTAATATCTGTGTAACTGTAAGAACCATTTGTAAATATAATATCTTTCCATTCTTTACCATTATTATAACGAATTCTTTCATTGCCATATTCATCACTTATATTATGCCAAGAGTAAGTCATAGTGTTAATACTATCCAAACCAACAGCATAAGTTTTATTTTTATCTAAAATTAAAGGGCGACTAAATCTGATTGTAAAATTACTTGGAGTATTTTTATTATCATCTTTAACTGTTACAGAACTTAAAGGGAATTCCTATAGTTTTTTATGCGCAACTTTCTGCGCAGCCGACACTTTCTATGGAAAACTGAACTAAAGTCAACATTTGTTGAAACATGTTACAGACAATCTTAAATATGAGGAATCTTGAATGAAATAACATTTTTGATAAGTTATATCAGTAATCAAATGTTGATATTGGTTTATGTTGTATTGACAAGTATCATGCCCGACAGGTATCTTGCTATTTTTGTGGTTGTGTTTTCACATCGCATTTTAGTACAAAGACAGTGTTGTTCATATAACGTAAGATAATTGACTTAGTACTGATAAGACATTGTCACCTTTCAGATTATTTAGTATTCAATTATAGAAAGAATTAAGAATTTTTAAAACTTTTTTTTAACTTTTAGCAGACATACATGTAATCAATTTGGCCAGGTTCGCGCCATTCCGTCCGAACAGGTGTTGTATTCTAGCGGTCTTAACATAAAATTTAGCCTGGTGACCCATATATTTTTAGCCATTTTTATGCTCACAATACAATTATCTATACACAAGAAAAACAGGAAAAAATTCTATGAAAGAGTTTTTTTTTTTTAATTTAAAATATATTCTTCACTATGGGTATTTTTCATTGAAAAAAGTTCACAAAAGTAAAATTGAAACAATATTTATTTTTCGTTTGTACCCATTATTGTAAGGATAGAGTATTACAAATATGACTATGATATCAAATAAGTATATAATAAAATCTGTAAAAAGAAAAAATACGTATAGTGCAGTCTTGATTTATATTTTGGTTGGTATTTATAAAAAAGCAGAAAATTATGAAAATGTTGAAAAATCGCTGGCAGTTTCAACAACAGTGGGTGTGTTCAAAACAGTTTTTCACAAAAAAAAAACCTGGTGACCTATTGTTTTTATTTGTTCATTGTTTTCAGCACAAATTTTCCTATCATATATGTGAATTCAAAAAAATTCTATGAAAGGAAAAAACTATAGGAATTCTCTTTAATACTATTTTTTTGTTTCATTTATATATTTAAGAAAAATAATTTTTATATAACATTTCATGTTCTTTTGGTAACAATTCATTCATTTTTAATAATTCATTAATTATACTAATACCTTCATTTTTTAGTTCTTCATTATTATTTCCAGCATCAATTGAACCACAAATTAACTCCAAGTCATTAATCAGTTCTTCTGGATTACATGGACAAACGTCATAACCCTGTCCCCTAATTACTTTTTTAAATTTCATAGATCTTTCATTGATAGGTAATCCTGACTTTTCTGTTAATTCTTTAAATGTTTTTCTAGAATGAATTGAATGATTTTTATTATTGTTATATCTTTTATTAATCAAATCAATTAGATCATTATATACTTTACTGTTAATTACTTCTTTTCCAGTTATTCTATCTTTAGCAATTAATTTGTTTTGACCATAAAGTTTATTTAAGTTAATAATTAAATTACCATAATGTCCATTTGGTGAAACTTTATATGAATTATGATGTTTTATTCCCTTTCCAAATACTTCTGAGTCATTAATCATTTTAGATAAGCGTTCACCGTATTTTTTAAGATTTTCTTTGTCTGTTTTTAACTCCGAAACATACTCACCTGCAGTCATAGGTTCTTCATCTGTAAATACAATTATTTCATCTGAATTTTCTTTTCTGTGTTTATTTATTTTACGAGTACATTTCTTTAAACTTTCGGTAACCTCTTTTCTTGTTTCTATCCAATCCTCTTTATCTTTGTTTATTGCTAACTCTGATAATACAGGTAAGTTCCAATCTGATAATACATCTTTATCGATATTTATATCTAAATTTGCCTCAAATTCTTCAGGAAATTCTTTAATGTCTTCAAACTCATCATCTTCATCATCCAAACCCATATGATCTTTCGGCGGTAATAACGGTAGCGGTTCTTGGAATAGCTGTGGTAAACCCTGGTATGTTTGTATGTCTTTTATTTCATCACCTAGTAACGCTAATTGCTCCTTAATTCCAGGTAATGCTTTTAACTGACTTGATAATTTTTCTTTTTGACTTTTTTTCCCTTAGTAATTGGTTTATAAATTTCATTATACATATCCCGATTTGTAGCTTTCTTAATTTTTTCTCTCATTATTTCTTTTTTCAAATCTCTCATCTTTTGCCCGACTAAGTTTTTTCTTATTCTCATTTCATTAAGTTTTGATTGCATTTATATAATAATGTAAGATAATGTAAGATATTGTAAGATAATGTAATATTATTATATAATGGAAATTCCAAATTTTGATACAAAAAGTAATGCCAAGCACAATAACGTTAAACAACATTATCCTTTTATGCCGGATTCATGTTTTAGAATGTTAATATGTGGATCTTCTGGATCTGGAAAAACAAATACATTAATGCATATGATACGAAAACCTCTTATATATTATGATAAATTATACCTATATGCTAAAAACCTAGAACAATCTTAATATCAGAATTTAATTAATTTGTTAAATAGACTTGCAAAAAGAATTAAAGTAGATCCAAATGAAATACTTGAATATTCGACAGATCCCAACCAAATTGAACCCTGTGAGAATCTTGAATCAGAAAAACAAAAAGTAGTAATATTTGATGATTTTGTATGTGAAGATAAAAAGGTTCAAAATGAAATAACAAAATACTTTATTCAAGGACGTCACAAAAACTGTTGTGTTATTTATTTAAGTCAGTCTTACTATAAAGCACCAAAAGATATTCGGATTAACTGTTCACATTATATTTTATTTGAAAGTCCAAGTAAACGGGAAAATGATATGATTTGCAATGAACAAAATATTAAATCTTACTCTTTTGCTTATGCAACAAAACAAAAATATGATTTCTTATATATTGACAAACCAAGAAAGTTTTTAAGAAAAAACTTTACAGGAATTATATAATAATTATATAGATGGGAGTTTTTAATGATGTAAAACAAATAAGTGAACCTGACAGTATAAGTAAAGTTAAATTTGATATTGATTTAAGTGATTATGCTACTAAAAACAATTTAAAAAACTTAAAAAGGAATCGGAATCATATCTTCACAGAAATAAAGAACTTGATAATACAATGAACAGAGCATTAGATATGGGAGGTAATGAAATAATCAACCTAGGAGAATTGGATGCAGTTTCAAGACGGTTTGTGTTTAAAAAAGCTCAAAGTGTAATAGATGACTATAATCTTGAAGATATCAAAAGTATAAAACAAACACTAGACGCACAAGTAAAGAATATTGAAGAATTAAAAAAAGATTTTAAAAACAATGAAACATTAATAGTTCAATTACACGGTAAACTCGAAGAAGAAATGAAAGCTATTGTTGATTCTATTAAAGAACTTGAAGAGAAATCTGATTTGGCAGATGACAACATAAAAGAAGTATTTAGAACCAATTTTGAAAAGTTATACAATCAAGTTCAAGGATTAAAAGATAGTTTGATTAAACATGAAGAACTAAAAGACAAGATTAATGAAGCTGAGAAAAAGTTAAAAAATATGTATCAGTTAAAAATCAGAACAGAAATAAATAAACTTAACACTGAAATGGTAAAAAAACAACCAAGATTTACTCGATACACTTTCAAATAAATTTGCCAAATATAAATCTGAACTGGAAAAGGCAGCTTCACAAAGAGGTGATGACCATGACACAGCATTAGATAACCTTAGAAAAAACTTAAGTTCTAACTTAGAAAATTTGAAGAAACAACTTGTAGACATGCTTAGTAATGTTGATGTACGACACAATATAAAGTACGCAGACTTAAGTAAACTTACAAATCTGTCACAAAAAGATACAACGCAGCTTAATGCTAAAGTTGAAGAACATAAAAATGAACTGGACTTTGTAGTTGAAAAATCAGTTAAACAAGGAGAATCAATTACTGCTAATGCTAAAGCAATTAACATAATTAATGATCAGCTAGAAAACTTTAAGAAACAACTTCGAATTTTGATTAGTAATGTTGACACACGTCATAATTTAAAGTACGCGGAATTAAGTACACTTACAGGTTTATTACAAAAGGATATCAACGAATTTAATGATAAAATTAAAAAAATAATAAATGATCTGGACT
>NW_026460300.1:0-68994 GCF_021730395.1 Mercenaria mercenaria | reverse complement strand
AATTTCACGATAAAAACTGGATGGCGCCAAGAAAACTACAACATTTTATTCTTCAGTTGATGAAAAATCTGAGTGCACATTTTCTTTTACGTTTGAGTAATAATTATAGATGGCAATCTGTTCAATATAGAAATATAAGTAAAGTTATGTGAATGACGTTGGATATGTTTTTGAATTCGTTAATTAAATACCCCGGAAAACACATTTTAGTGATAGATATTTACATAGATATGCTAATAATATCAAATGATGTTGAAAATTCATAAACCAACACAGTTTTGTCAAAACATGTTTCGCTTTAATAAGCTTCTTCAGTTGTCAATAACATACACAATGATTTGTGAAATACTATAATAATATTAAATGAAATTTTTAAACATATCTACGGATAGATATCTTTTATAAAGTGATAACAATGGAAACAGAAACAGAAAAATGTGGTCATTGTTGCCAACACTTTTTCCTCCTTTTAGAGGCATTTTCCAAACAACCAACATATTTGTTTTATTCAGCATACCTAAAATCTGTTAAAAAGTTTGTTGGACCAAATATTAATAAAATGCTTGTAGTATATATATCAGCATTTATCTTGGACCAAATACTAACATTCTTGTAGTATATATTAGCATGTATCTGTTTTATCGGACTACACTATACTAAACCAATTCTTTAAATTTCTTGGTGTTGCATGCCGCGTTGTGGCATCAGACATGTGAAAGGCAGAGGTATGTTCAACAATACATGTTACTTTAGAGCATAGACACAATTGGCGATATATCCTATACAGTTTCTAAATTATTAAAGTTGTAAACTAGTTTTCTGGAAGTTTTAGGTAAACGCAGATTTGACATTTTTATCTGAAGTTATTTGTTTAACGGGGTAACATGACTAATCACGAGAACCAAAAATTATCGTTCCGTTTTACGGCGTTAGAACACTATTTAACTTTATTTACGTTTGTGTTCTTAACTTTTGATGGTTTAGGAAGACCGTAGGCGCCTATTATTTCATAACAGCGGTCACCTGGGTAGAACCACCAACTTTCTGCAAGTCAATTTGGTGGCTGTCTCAGAGGACAAATTCAACACCTCGAATAAGGCTTTTACCTACACTGGTGAGAGGCAAGAGATTCAAAGTAAGAGACCTTAACCAAGTGGCCTAGGAAATACGTTATCTAAGTTAATTTTAAATGTATACCTTTTGACTGGCCATGTATATATTTTTGCAATGTGCAGACGTTCGTTTATTAGAACGTTGTTGGTTTTGGGCAAGGTGTCTTGGTAAATGTTTCAGAAGTTATTGGTACATCAATATGCAGCATTGTTCTTAATTTCAAAAAGACATAGTTTCCAAACCGGTTATGTTACACATATTGTCTGTCTTGGAGATGTCATTACGAGCAATTTGTCCAAATACAACGAATATCAAACTTATTATCTCGGATATCAAAAAAATCCTTTCGTTTTCTCGTTATATTTATTGATCAGAGCCGACGTTTATGATTATAGAATTGTTTGATATGGCGGAAAGGTACTGTAGAGCTTTTGTTTTTGTTTGTGTTCAGTTTACGCCATTTTTCAACAGTATTTAAGTCATGAAATGGCGGGCAGTTAACCTAACCGATGTTCCTGGATTCTGTACCAGCACAAACCTGTTCTCCGCAAGTAAATGCCAACTATTTCAGATATGGTGTCGTTTATCAAACCGTCAACGAGGTGGATCAAACTCACGGCCCCACGATCCGACCAACGCTCAACCTACTAAGGTTAGAGGGCAGGTAAAATCTAAACTAACATAAATTCATTCCAGTAATTTTTCATTTAATCATTGCTTACAGACGCTCTTACCTCAGACGAGATGATGTTAAAATGGACCGAGAAAACTGTAAAAGCTGAGGGCGTGGATTTACCAAACTATCAAATTTCCGTTGCGAATTTCACAGACGGCGTCTTGTCTGAAGAACAGAACTCATTGGCAGGTATTTGAAAACAAATATCTTGATATGTGAAAATAATACCAACATACACGCACTATTTATTGCCGTTGTTAGGATACAAGTTATATGTCCCAGGGAAGTGCTTACGCCGTTAGTATCTTGAACAATAAAATGGGTCCAATCGCTAAAGTGACTATGTCTTAGACTAACTGACAGACGAAATAGAATGTCCTTTGATAAACCGTATAGCTGGTGAGACCGAAAATCTCGTATATCAAATTTTCCTCTGGCTACCTAACCTGAAGGATTCGTGTACTAATGATTCGTAAATGATTTCACTTATGAGCCAGATAATTTCAGGGATCAGGAAAAAAACATTCAACTACCATATAGGTATATCCCCGATGCCTTTGCTGTTCTTAGCTAATAACGCTGAACCGTCTGTAAACTGGAACTTTTCTACTATCTCAGTAGATTACCAAACTCTGGGTCTCTGCCTAAGATTTCCAAATCTCAGCCTTTCGTCTATATTCAATTACCGTTAAAGTATAACTTCTATGCGTTGGCCCTATAGCTCGAAACCTTGTTGAAATTCTGCAACTCTTCTTTAGTCTATGAACTTCAAACGTCCTCTTTTTAGTAGTTTATCCGTCATGACAGGGAGGTTGCAATACCTTCCTTATTAAGGAACTGGGGTAAATGATTAGTTGAATTCTTGATGTATCTTCTTCTTCCGCCGGAAACCGAATGATTCTCTGTCATCAATCTACCTATTTATACCTCAGCAGACGTTCTATTATAGAACGTATTTCTGATTGGTCCACATTTATACATAGTATTTTACAACGAGTACTTGCTCTAACAAATTCTGGTTATATTTAACTGTTGTATATGAGAAGAATATTTTGAATGCAAGGATATTGCACATTTCGGTTATGAATTGACTGTAAAACAGAAAGCGAGTCGGAAAAGATAATAGATTTATTAAACGTAAGTTTGATTGATGAAGTTGGCTGACAGCAGCACACCCAACCTTTGATTCATCTTTGGAACCGTCTGTGTAAATTGCAAAATAGTCCTAGTAAGTTGACTTGAATTCATTATATTTTGACTTAATTTTATAAAACAGCACAATACCACTGGATTAATTCTTTCTGTCTGAACCCTGGTGAAATTAAGACGAGTACATGATTTGAGGTTTACTATCTTTACAAATATTGTACTTTTACGCTGTTAACTTACTTGTGTTGATGATGATATCCAATAGTGTTTAGATGGCAACAATTTCTTATTACAGTAAATAAAGGTAACAGAAAGGCAAACTAGCAACTACTAACAATAACAAAATTCAATTCATGAATTTAAGTAACAAGAGGTAACAAGAGGGCCATGATGGCCCTGTATCGCTCACCTGAGTACAATTGCTTGCTCTTAATGATAAGATCAAGTTTTGAAATAGATCACATAGGCATTCACATTAAATATCATTAGGATAATTATTTTCTTGTAACAGCCCCTTTTGACCGATGGGTCACGTACTAGTCAGGTCCAATCGCAATAACAAGTTTGATGGTCCTATGCTCAAATGTTGCATTTTTGTACTAGCACGACTATTCCTTACCCTGGAAGACTTAAACAACTTTTAAAACCAATCTCATTAGAAGCTGCTGACGTATATTCATTAACATAAAATAAAGGGAGGTAATTTGTCATAAATTCAGTCATTTCAGATCAGTATCTTCATTAGTTACGGAGATATGCCTAATTTAATTTGAAACACAGGGAGGTAATTTGACATGAATTCAGTCCATAGTCATCTATCCTGATTGTCGCAATCCACCTAAAGACAAGAATGAAATTTAAAATTAGTCTTGGTATATTCATGTAGAAGATACAGAGTACAAGCCTTTACAATAATATATTAGAAAAGTAAGTAAAAATAGAAATTCCTTACCATGGAATACATGATTAATGTTAATCTCAGTAGAAGCTGATTGCCCTTTAAGGGGTCATAACTGTGGAACCCATGACGGAATCTGCCCAGTTTTTGAAAGGAACCTATATATTATGCCAATACAACATGTGTACAAATTTGATTATTTTAGTTGCAAAATGTTGTCTCTATCGTGTTCACAAGCCAAAAAATAGTAAATTGTGGCCCGTTAAGGAGCCATATCTCTGGAACCTATGATGGGATCTGGCCAGTTTTCGAAAAGAACCGAGATATTATGCCAATACAAGTTGTGTGCAAGTTTGATTAAAATTGATTGCAAAGAAATTGTGAATGGACGACGGACGGACGGATGGAAAAGCTCAGCTTGTCACTACGTGACAGGTAAGCTAAAAATACGAATACCTTATTAAAATGCCAAAGAGCTGTAAATTCCAATCGCATAAACAAAAAGTCCAAATCCTGTCCAGGTCAAATTTAAATCCAGTCAAAATAAATTCCACAATGTTTCATATTGTTCAAAAATTATAATTCTTCTCTTGAAAGAAAACTTTTAAATCGAGAAACTTTTAATATAAATTCTTCAAATAATCCTTCAAAATATTAAATATCCTAACCGGTAATAATTTGTTTTTAAGAAATACACATGTACAATTGAACGACAATTACAGCAATGTTTGAAAAAAGTTCAAACTTCGTCAATGAGAATTGGTTTTAAATTTTCCAAATCGAAACCTCAGTGAGTCCATTACCCTTCATTGTCATTACGGGAACAGCACTGTGACCCTGAGCTTTTTATAAATGGTACAAAAATGCCCGTTGTTAACGAAGCAAAAAAGGCTTTCTTTTATGCCACATATAAAATACTTAAAAGCCAAAATTAATGTTTTAAGTCATTGAAGTTTTTAAAGGTTATTTCAACTACAATTTTGCGAGCCGATCGCAAGTTTTTTTTAAGACTTTATAGAGCTTTAATTAGAACTAAGCTGGTTTACGGTTGTGTTGTTTATGGTTCAGTAAGAAAGTCTTATTTACAAATGTAGGATACCATCCATAACTAAGGTTATCGTATTACTCTCGGTGAATTCCGAACATCGCCAGTTGAAAGCTTGTATGCTGAAGCAAAAGAACCGCCTCTTTACACACGCCGAGAAAAAAAAAACTTTTATTGCAATATGCTTTGAGAGTGGCTGCAAACAAACCTAATCTTGCTCACAAAATCATTTTTAAACTAAAGGACTTCGCTTCAAATGAGAAAAAAAATCAAACCGTTTGGATTTCGCATATCTTCTATGAATAAAACATACTTTGAATTGGATGGTATTACAGAAATGTCATTTCCGAATACACCACCATGGACCCTTAATTCCCCTACGGTACGTTTTGATATGAAAACTGCCTTTAGAAAGTCTAAAACAAACCCTCAAATTTTCAAGTCCAAATATAATGAATTCAAGTCAACATACTATGGCTATTTTGCAATTTATTTAATTTTGTGCTGCCGTCAGCCACCTTCATCAATCAAAATTACGTTAACCAAATACTGTGAAATCACTTTATTTTGTGGGCATGAAAGTTCGTGGTTTTAGTCAAAACGAAAATTCATGGGAATATGAATTCTTCGATTTCAACTTTTGAACATAAAATGAATGGAAATTTTACTTGTTCGTTGTGATTAAATTTCGTGGATTGACTCAACCACGAATTCTAGGAAAATGTGTCCTCCACGAATATTAATGATTTCACAGTAAAGCAACAGTATTTTCAGTTGAAGCAAAAACTATTGATTTAGCTCTAAATGTTATATCAAATTTTAGTGAAGAAAAATCTATTATCTTTTCCGTCTCGCTTTCTGTTTTACAGTCAATTTATAACCAAAATGTGCAAAATCCTTTCGTTCAAAATATTCTTCTAATGATAGTTCATGAAAATCTGAAAAAAATCTATCATATTTTTTGGATTCTCAGTCATGTAAGTATTTATGGAAACGAGGATGCTGAAACTGCAGCAAAGAATTCCCTTTCATTGTCACTGTTTAATTTGAAATTACCATATACCGATTTTAGGCCAAATACAAACAAAAACTCTTTATCTAAATGGCAATCGTCATGGAACAATGCTTCATTTAATGAACTTCATGTTATTTAACCTACTCTAGGGGAATGGCAGCAAGGGAATATAACTGTTCGATGGGAGGAAGTTGTTCTTTCTCGTGGTCAAATAGGTCATACCGTTTTACTCATTCTTATCTTCTGAATAAAGAAGACTAAACCGAATGTGTAACATGTCAAACACTGCTTACTATTAAACATGTTTTAATAGACTGTGTGGACTTTGCTCCTCAATGCAGTATATAATATGACGCTAAATCTTTGAAAAAGTTATTTGAAAAGGTATCAGTCAGAAATATTTTCTCGTTTACAAAGCAAATAGGAATTTATCAAAAATCTGAACATTTCAACATTTCACATTTTCATTCACATCTTTTGCGAAACTTTTATGATTGCAGCTGATATTTTAAAATATACATATATACATTTTTACATAAATGATTTCAGATATGCTTTACAATTTTACATAGATGATTTTAGATATGCTTAACATTGTTACATAAATTATTTAAGGTATGCTTTACAATTGCAGTTTTCAATATAACACCTTCTCTGCGATATATGGCAATTTTGTGTCGATTCGCCGTAAAACTGAACTCACTCACTCACTCCATGTTATTCTGCTGGCTATAGATTTTCAAACATTGCGATTCCATGTGTTACAACTATTTTTCACCTCTTTGTGCTCTATAACATCAGATGCAACTGTTTTATTTATCATTTCTGGTGTATCTGTTAATGGTTTTGGTTTTATACTTCCTGAAATTCTGGTGTATCTGACACCACTCTCTGCTAGCCCATCCGTGTGTTGTGTCAACTCTGGTACCTAAATTCAGTCATTTTTATATGCATGTATATTTGTCATCTCTCTGCTTGTAAGTTTTGTGTTCGGGTTCTTCGTGCATTTCAAGTTTAAGTGTCAACGGTGTTCGTTAGTCATTTACAGGCATTTAACCTATTTATCTGTCACCTACTTCAGGAACTTCTCTAATTGATGTTTCTGTCAAGATTGTCAAATTTTGATCGTAATCCTCGCTTCTTGTTTATGCATCGCTTCGTCACTGGACTTAACTGCTTCATCATTTAACTTTATGGGTTTACAATCAATCAAACTCGCCTTGACCTGATTCCGAACTAGTTCAGAATTTGACATTACCGTGTCGTCTTCTGTAAAATTATATAAATGAATAAGCAATTTCTCATTAATTTAGCAAAATAGATCATTTTAGACTTCAAGTAACCTTAAAAGAACACTTGGTTCAATCATTCTTTTACATGCCTGTCTGGTCCTTGTATTATACGTCCTGGGATAATGGGATGTTCTTGCTAATTTCTTCAGTTATCAATGTTGCGGATTTAATCAAAATACATACAATGCGAGTTTCTATTCAGATATGCTTTCAAATTATTAATGCACATTGGCATTCACATAACATTTTGTTGTCTGTCCTGTAACAGTTACATAAAACCCCGAAAGTTTCCATACATTTAAGCATAACTTTTCTGATTCAAATTTTGAAATATGACAAATATTCACTGGTTATCAATTGAAATTCATTTTGGTTCAGACACACTCAGTGGTATATTATTTATATTTAGACTGGAGTCTTTCCTGTTACTGCTCTGGACGTACCTCTTGTTACAGTTTTTCTTGTAAATGCAATTTAAATAGCAAACTCCCTTTCGTTAAAATTAAACTGTTATATTGCAAGGAAGCAACACATATTCAAAAACAGCTTATTTATGTGTTATTAAGCTGTATATCAGTTAAAATATAAACAGTTGTTTTTGCTGTCACTCAACATATCTCTCCTGTAACAACAAAACTAAATATACAGCGGGAGAAATAAAGATAATAGCTCTATGCTCGCTGATACATACTTTTTTATTTGGATTATGAAGTAACTGAAACAATCTTTGAATAAACTAGATCTACTACTCATACAATTTTACTTCATTCGCTGTTTTGCAATTCATTTTATTCCTGTAAGAATTTGCGTCTTTACTGTTTTCAAAATGGCCGTTATATGAGTGACTGTTACAGGAGTGAACTACTTTGCGTATATGCATATCAAAATAGTAGTGAATGCCTTAGGGATGCCTGGCGTATTAATTTTGGAAATGTCGCTTTTGAAAACTTACCTTACATTTATCTCGCGTGTTTTTCATTGCAATGAATAATTACTATTATATTAGAGACAGAAAAAGATACGCATCTACTTACGAACTTTCAAATGGTGTTTCCTCTATAAAGAAAAACAAATGTCCGCCGTGGCACCTTAAATGTTATCTTGAAAAATGATACCATTCCAAATGGCGGCGATGCATAGATAATATAACAGAGGTATCAGCTGTAAATTAGATTAAGGACTATGCTATTTTGACAATGCGAAATTCCGATGTAAAACTGAGATTATCGTAACAGCGTGAAAAATTCACGGGGATAAAACGAAACTAATAATAATAAACAAATGTATCTCCGAGTAAAATTAATTAAAAAAAGTATCAATGACTCTCAAAAGCATGTTCCAACCCCAACAGTGCACTAGAAGAAAATGCATAGACATTTTCGGTGACAGTTTTTGGTACCTTAAGTCTCTCATATCTATACAATATATATATTCATCAATCAAGGATATGTCAGTATAAATGAGCTGAGTGTTAGTTTTCTACGAAATCGTCGTTAAACTGTATTACACAAATCACACGTGCACGGCTTTTTCACTAATACAGTATTTTACCTTAGATTTCCTTATAGTAGGGTACGATTCACTTTCTAATCTAAATAAAGCATCACTTGTTTTATAACATCCCACTGTCCGATCTTTCTGATCACTTAACGAGCACTCACAATTACAAAATAAAACCAACGTGTCATGAAAATTTTCACTCTACACGGCTTCATGGACATCACGGCCTACTATCATTAAATTTGTAATCATACGCCAACCAAACAAATGATGAAAGATCGGGACCTTTTCAAAGATATGTTTTATTTTATGTATTTTTTTGATATTCTAACGCTTAAACAACCGAATTGTATGCACAGAGGTAACGACCAATTTATGCAATATGGCATTTAGTTAAAATTTTGGGCCTATATTTTTCCTGTCCAACAGTAGACATGTATATGTTACAAGCCCGGCTTGTCTTGAAATCAGTGTCAAAGGTTACTAGAACATAAATACAATAAATAAACAATCACTTACTATGTTCTTGTAAGTCCTATAAGATGAAACGGCTCGTGTTTATACATTCAAATATATATTCCGTATCGGGAACATTGAAAATCACAAGTCGATCTTTACCACGAACATGAAAACAGTTACTTGTATTCCTTTGTTTACATTTCAAACATGAGGATGTACGTGTACGTCCAAGAACGTAAATTTTGTGCTTTCCGACCCACATTGTGTGTAAACTTTTGTAATTAAAAATATAGTGTATTCGGCAAACCATTTGCAATTTCTGATGTGGTAATTAGCATTGAGAGTATCATTTATGTTCATGAAATTTAATTAAATATCTAAGTTTTATACTTGCAAAAGAAAAAGTTAACTTGATGGTCATGGCCGCTGGCTTCGAATTCCCCGCCCATCACCTACGTTGGTTCAAAACCTCACTTGAAATGTAAAACTTTTCACGTAAGGAAGTCATCCAGCTGAGGTGGTTATTTTCTCGATCTATGTACTAGTCTGAGCCCCCAAAAATGTCTGGAGGGGCACCTGGAGTCTTTCCCCTACAACAAAACCTGGGAAAAGATCATTTTGTCGTTTCGATGTACCTCTCAATCAAACAAAATAAACATTGTTCCCGTTTTTCTTTGTTTGTTTGTTTACATTTTTGTATAAATGAATATGCAAAAAGGGAATTTGTTTGTTTTAGTGTAATGTCAAAATACAATATTACAATTATATATCAACAGTGAACGCCACATGAATTATATTTTCACGAGGGGTTAATGCTTTGATCTTAAATGTAAAGTAAAAAATATTCCTAGTGTATAAAAAGTAAAGGTTAATATATATGAGCCGCACCATGAGAAAACTAACATGGTGGCTTTGCGACCAGCATGGATTCAGACCAGCCTGCGCATTAGAATCCATGCTGTTTGCTAATGGTTTCCCTAATTGCAATAGGTTTAAAAGCGGACAGCATGGATCCTGACCAGACTGCGCGGATGCGCAGGCTGGTCTGGATCCATACTTGGCGCAAAGCCACTATGTTGGTTTTCTCATGGCGTGACTCATGTATATATGTATGTACATGTGGAATCAAATGTTATGTGTAAAATGTATGTATTCACAGTGCAAATCATCCATGCTTAATAATATGTACGATATGTTTGCTTTGTCACTGTCTAACATGTTCGAAATGAGCTATTCAATTTTTATCATAGAGCTCTAGTTTATTTTTCACCTTAAATTAACGCAAACGTGTACAATATAATTTCAAACTTAAATTTTGAGGTTTAGTAGGTTAAAGCATTCTCTAGATCAAGGGTATTTTCATTACCTTCTGTAGTCAGTCATTATCTATTGTAAAAATATACTTTTTTAACCAAAGTGAAAAATTTCAGGTACTTGAAAATGCAGCTTTCTAAAAGGTCAGTTAGAATTCTCGATGTCTTTTATCAGACTTACCTTGTAAATCAATAATATTATTACAAAATTGATACTGCTATTTCTTTCTGTTGCACTTTGCGGATTTATTTATTTATTTATTTGTCTGAACAGTACAATCCCTGTAAATGAGCACTACGTAAGCGCTCAAGCCCTTCTCCCGCACCATATCTATAGTTAGAATTGCTTTAATGTGTAAAGGTATGATCAGAAATATGACAAATTTTGCCAGCACCTGGTAAATTGTAATGTGTTTTTAGAAAAGTAATAAACGGAAATAGAAAAATATCTCTTAGCTCATTTACACGTATAGTTAAGCTTTATTATATGTTATAGTTTTTCGCATTTATGCTAGATGACATAGAATACTGTCACCGAAGATTGTGACGCGAACATACTGATAACTTTTCCAACTTTACTTTTTTAATTAAAGTAAGAGTTCAGCAACGTGGTTTTGATGTATTGTCACATTGGAATAAAGTTTGTTTTACAGTAACTTCGAAATTCCTCAGAAATAATATCATGTACCCCACCCACCTAATTCATAATTTCAAAAATGCATAGTCCTTAAACAGCTTTCTGTTACATGAGGGACATAAAAGTTGGGTACAAACTTTGAAGTTAAATTCTGAACCTTTCCCGAATTTCCAACTGTATGTACACTAGCATTCAGACCAAGTCTCAGATAAATATTGGTTGTATTTGTTTAGTTATTGAACATTGCATATTTTTTAAATTTTACTTCAGACATCTACAAAATTACCTGGGGACAGTGAAAAATGTCCATTTTACATACTTAAACATACAAAAAAATTATGTTAATAAGGTTATAAATTGTACCAAAAAGTGCATCAATATACTAAATTAGTCAAATATTTTCATTCAAGGCAGATTTTAATGTCATATGTTTCAATTGCTTTGAGAAATTTTACAGGGACAGAAAGGATTACGAAAATATATATTGACTCCTAAATGTTGTATAATAATAATAATAATAATAATAATATTTGTGTAAGAACGTCGGAAATTGTTTCTCCATTGAGTTTATTAATTAAATCTGTGTTGTTTTTTTTTGTTTGTTTATTTTTAGGGGGTATATTCTCCTTCCTGAACGTGACTCTACAACTTTCCAGAATGCCTAAAGCATATGGATCCATGTATTTTGCTCCATACCCATTGTTTTTCACAGTTGCCGTAACTTCTTTTGGATTCAAAGACCAAATAGGTTCGCGGATCATTGTGTGCACTTCTGGAATATCGACATCTGTGCTGCAATGGATAGCCATCTATTCAAGACTACCTCCTGTTTGGTACCTTACGTATCTAGACGGCTGGATTATCGCCCATATTGTTATCATTGGAATTCTTCTAGTATATCATTCAGTTTGGTATATGTTTTTACATCAGGTACCTGTATTTAAACTTCGTATCTTCTTAAATCTATTTATTTTTCTTATAGATTTATCAATTTGGAATTTGTATTAAAACATTAGTCATTAAAGTTTTGAGTCAATATGTCCCTTTCTCTCCCAACACCTCCTCCCAGGAAGTCTTAATGTTAAATCGTCCCGGGAGGAAGCTATGTAATTAATCATTTTTATACAGTTTAATATGTATAAGCAATATGCTTTCCATAGACTGCTTGTGAACCTCACTCGGCGCGTTGAATTCTTCACGCGAGGAAGCATTGCAGCTGGCTTATGAAAGGTCGGTGGTTCTACCCAGGTCCTTGCGCGTGATGAAATAATGCATGGAGGGCACCTGAGGTCTTTCTCAGTCGCCATATGACCTGTAAATGTGTCTGTGCGATATTAAACCAACAATTAGGCTGCTTGTAAATGTTACCTGTTTTATTTTCTAGTATACTATTATATGTTCAAAATATTTCAATTAAAAGATCCTATTTAATCACATAACAGAAGGCAGCAATGTCTGAGTATAGCAGACTTGCTTCGATTGAGTCCATGAGAGATATTGAGTCTATGAGAGGTAATAAAATAAGCAACTCCTTTTTACACCCCGCTTCTACTCCATCAGTTCCCTGGAAACAACTCTAACGGACGTATTTCTATCCTCTTTCTACGCGAGAATCGAAAAGAATGATAAATTTAAATTTTAAACATTATGGTTTCAAAAATATCTATTTTTATTTCAGTCTCGCAAGGAACAAGATCAGGTATATTTCATTTATAAATTGTATGAGGTCAATGACCCTGCAAGAAATGTAGCTTTCTCAAACAGATCCAATATTTCGCAGATATGACAAACTCCATTGGTAAAACACAGATGACTATAAACAATATTCATTAAATTTTTATGAGATTTGGATAGGAGTGAGATGACTCCTTTGTAATTTTAAAGAAGCGAAAAAAAAAAATAATATCAAGGATGCTTCCTTCGATGACCATCTAGCTACAAATTACATGAACATCGAGATTATAGTTTAAGTGTAAAGTGATACATAGTGACCAATCCGAAAACTGCAGTAGAACGTCTGCATTTCACTTTTTAAATATTCAAACTTGTCTGTGGCACCACTTCCATTTACTCAAACTAAGGACAACTTAAAACCATTTATTTCAGTGTTATAATCCTCTTAAAGTTCAGAAATTAGTCTATAGGAGGACTCCCATAACATTTATCTCCTACAGAAATTGTACAACACCTTCTAAATTATAAGATGATCATTTTATTAAAATATGCGCTAAGGTAAATTTTCAGTTGTTTTTGTTTTCTAGAATAAAGGCTTTAGCGTTTAAGTTTTCTTTTCCGCTGTCTGATGTTTATATGAATTTCATATGGCTTCCTTGGCACGATTGTATCCTATAATGTAGGGCACGTGTTGTTAGAATATGTTAATCATTGTAAATCATTGTTATTGAAATAGCTGATTATTGAAGTTCTATCTGTTTGTACAGTCAATACCTACTTGTTAACAAAATGCAGTTATTAAAACATCGAACCGCAGCTTGCCTAATGTACATTCTAACAAGTTTTTGTACGAGTACATGGCATTTAAATCATTTGTGTAAATATGAAACAGAAAATTCAAGTTTTCTTTTGCATGAATATAGCTTTTATTTCATCTCGAGGTCTGAAAAAAAAACAACATATTTCATACACCTGATGAAAATGAAAACCATAGTGACTCAAAAAATTTGAATATCTTCTATGTATTGATGGTATTGCTGGCTCATTGTATATAAGACTCGCAATCATATCATTTCTAAATAAACGTTTTAAGTTAGGACCACTTGCTTCTTATTTGAAAATCTGACAAAAGAAGTGTAATTAAAAAGACTTGCATTTGGCTGTTTCAGGTACTTGAAAAAAAAAACTTATATGTAACGTGCCCCATAGTAAAATAAAAGAAAAGGAATAATGAAGAAAATTTGTTTGCTCTGAAATTGGCTTCCAAGTTCTAAAATAAAATACGGATTTCATACAAAGCAAAAAATAAAGATACTAAACTTGGCTCCATGTAAAACCCTTCCCCCTAACCGAGAAGAGTTAAAATTATCGGTCTCTTGTATCTTATACGTTTCGGGTTGCCTTGCACGCGTGATTTCTTTACTCATACCTTGTAATCTTAAGGATTGTTCCCAATTGAATAGTTTTTAGAAAATTTAAGATCGTAAATATGGACATTATAAACAAATATACTGGTGTCCAGATGATATACAAACTTGTAACTGTGCACATATTCAGTGTACAGTATTGAACTACTTTTACTTTTCATTTACAATTACTACCAAATAAAAATACTTGACATTATTATCTATTTGGAGGAGCGTTTGATTACATACATCGAACGGGTCTACACTTTAGCTTTAGAAGGTGTTGTAGAAAATATTTTAATACATTTCTTCTCTAAGCCAGATATTGACCGCGCAAAACGCGTACCTCGTGTTACATTTAGCATTTATGTTTTGTAAAGTACTACGACGTAGATCTATAACTGGTTTTGTTTAAAGCGAAATCTTTTTCATTTTCAGTTTGAAGACTTACTTAAGGAAATGCATGCTATAACCATTGACGTACGAGATTACAAAACTTGGCCTGAGTTCCTTGAACAACTGTCGGATGAGGCAGCAGCGAAGCTAATAACAGCTTTTCCGGAAAAAGTTGACAAGAACAAGTATTTCAAAAGATATCAAAAAAGTCGTGTAAGATCCTAATATCTATTTAACGTTATCGTTGAAACTAAACAATATCGTAACTAAACAAAATCGCTGCTCTTAAATTGTTTAATTTTGCCATAAACCTTCCATACTCTAGGGAAACAACGTTTTCATAGAACGAAAACTGATGAGTGAAAACAGTGTCTACCTAAATTCTATCTGTTTTTCCTGCAAAACAGATTGACACATTAATGCATCTTACAGTCCTCAAATTGCTTTCCTCCCTTTTTCTCACATGTTAAGACATCTGTTGTATACCTGGACGCTTTTCTCTGGACATCAGTGACAAATTTAAGTACAGTGAATGTCTCATTGTTTTACTTGATCTCTACATATTTTTATTTCTTTTCAAATCAATGATCACTAAAGCTGTACTAAAAATCAATCAGCTTTAATCGTAAATTTTTTTCCAATACATAGAGGTAAATGGGAATAGTTTGTACGGAAAGGGACGTCCGCCATTAAACACATACTGCTGTATGACAACTAAATACCGCGTTTTAATTTTGTAATACAAGATTTTAAACACTCAGTTGCCTTTTTGTTGTGTTCATATTTGCTGATGTTAGGTTTTTTATGCTAGAGGCTTAATGACATTCAACTACATCCTTTTCGTGCTTGGTTGTATTTTGATAAAGTTATATTAAACAGTCTGGAGATATTACCCATCTATCCTAGCCATCATTGGATAGATATCATTTGTATATCAGATATCTACATAAATGAAGTGAACTAACGCCCATTGGTTCTAAGACGGACCGATATCTTAAGTATCACTTCAATCGTCTACCTGTCATTGGTCCGACATATTTTCATATCATTATAATAAAACTGTTCTGCTTACACATGTTTGGCAAGCAATTACATTATATTGCTCCCCCCCACCCCTCCCACCAACCCGCCCAATTTCAAGCTCTTTTCTTACAAACTTTTACGAATATATATGCTTTAGAATAATAATATTTTGATACAATTTTTGCAAAATTGAATTCCGTGCTTTGTTTGAACATATATAAAGTGTCGTTTTATTTGCAACTCATATATTAATCTTTCCAAGAATGATACAGATCAACCCTTCTTCGTATATGGTCAGTCAGTATCAAAGGTCAAAGGTCATAGGTCAAAGTCCGATCATAATTCGAAATCTGTTTTTAGTAGTTCAATTGGTAACGGGATGCAATAACTACTACCAATGACTTAAGTCCAATGATACTTTCAGATCATACTGGCTAATCCTTGGTCCAACCACAAAGCATTTATAGAATGTTAAGCACCTTCTAAGCTTGGAATACATCATATTCTATGCAGTAGGTACCTGGCAAGCAGGAATTTGAGAAAAATGCAAAACGCATAATAATAATCCATGTAATGTCATTTATTTTTTCTTTAGAATTTACTTCATCCGGCACAGACTTTTTATATATATTTCCTTACTATACCTGGTATTTGGGAACGTAACTCTATTCATTCCGTAAAGTACCTGGTATATCTTTGAAATTTATTTGTTGGGATTTTGGAACGATCAGAGATCATCAAATATCATAGAATATATCAAAATTCGCTTAACCTGTCCTGACCTCTAGATCCGCTCTAGGTTCCCGGTCTTTACTTCAAATCGTAGCAAGGACTTGAACTTACACGTATACTGTACTTGTATATGCTTTCGAAATAGGGTCTCGATCTAGGTTTATTGTCAAATTATTGTATGTCCGATCACTATCCGATCAGATTCAATGAGCTCTATCTTTATACTTAGTCCTAGATCTTTATCTAAAATTAATTGTTTTATATGTTCTGTTCATCGGCACTTAAACAATGATATAAACATTCCAGTCACGGTCTTGACACTGCTGCCTATACATATACTTTCCTTAACCTCTGACCTCTTGGCTCTGACCGGGTCGAAAAGCATTACCTGATCAATAAACCTTATATCAAAACCACACATCTACCTTGGAGAAGGGAAAGATGTCAGGTAAGCTTATTAATGTTGGGAAGGTATAAGATAGATTTACAAAAACATTCATCTTCTGCTGAATATGCTATAACGAAATTCCACAAAAGACCAGCTTTTCAAACATTGCATTAAAAACGGTTATATTCTATTATACATTTCTGACAGGATCTAATTATGTCATTTAAAAGTACAGGCCTAAGAAGAGTGCATGTGTCATTGCCCTAATAATATAGTATATAATTTATGTTTATTTGATAAAAACTACATAAACACAAAGTTTGCTGACAATAAGTGCACCCAATCTAAAGATATTGAGCATGAACCATTTTTCTGTTTTCAGTAACAGTGACCCAAAATGAAATTTCAAAGCCGGTTCTTATATTTACATTCAAAGTTATTAACTTGAAACTAGCTTTCAGATTTTAGTTAAAATTTAATCACAAAATAATGGATCTCAGTGAGATTTGAACACTTCCATTCCACAGCACAAAAAAAAAAATATTTTATTTCAAATATGACCACATTTTCTATTTTTAGTTACATTGCCCTTTACCCTGATCTAAGTGAACACAAATACATTTCCAACATTTGTGTTTGATATTAGCTGCCGACACACCAAGTACACTGACAATAAGTGTACCCAAACTAACGATACTGAGTGGAGGCCACTCTTAACTCAGTTACTGAGCGGAAACCAAAAGTTGACACCGACTGCCCGCCAAATCCCCCGATCGCCCGGACAACGACATTAGGCAATCTATTGACCAGTTTTTTTTGTGTGTTTTTTTTTTGAAAACCTAGTTAAATTGTTCTTTTTTTTACGTGAACAAAAGTACAAAAATACAGTTTTTATGTAATCAGTTTCACAGACGGACGCGCATATACCGTTCATTTAATGCAGAAATATTTTCCTATCAAGATAGGTTTTAATGTAGCTAAAACATTTTAAAAGCGAGTTAACCTTTTTTTAGCTCACCTGAGCAATGCTCAGGTAAGTTTTTCTGATCGCTCGATGTCCGGCGTCCATCGTCTGTCGTCTGTCGTCCGTCGTCCGTCAACATTTAGCTTGTGTATGCGATAGCGGCTGTATTTTTCAACTGATCTTCATGAAATTTAGTCAGAATGATTACCTTAATAAAATCTAGGCCGAGTTTGAAAAAAGGTCATCTGGGGTCAAAAACTAGGTCACTAGGTCAAATCAAGGAAAAACCTTGTGTATGCGATAGAGGCTGTATTTTTCAATTGATCTTCATGATTTTTTGTCGGAATGATTATCTTGATGAAACCTAGGCCAAGTTTGAAAATATGTCATCTTGGATTAAAAACTAGGTCACTAGATCAAATCAAAGAAGAACATTGTGTATGCGATTGAGGCTGTATTTTTCAATTGATCTTCATGAATTTGGTCAGAATAATTACCTTGATGAAATCTAGGCCGAGTTTGAAAATGGGTCATCTGGGGTCAAAACCTAGGTCACTAGGTCAAATCAAAGAAAAACCTTGTGTATGCGATAGAGGCTGTATTTTATAACTGATCTTAATGAAATGTAATCAGAATGATTACATTAATAAAATCTTGGACAAGTTTAAAAATGGGTCATCTGGAGTCAAAAACTAGGTAAAATCAAAGAAAAACCTTGTGTATGCGATAGAGGCTGTGTTGTTCAACTGATCTTAATGAAATGTGGTCAGAATGATTACCTTAATAAAATATAGGACAAGTTCAAAAATGGGTCATCAGGGGTCAAACACTAGGTCACTTGGTCAAATCAAAGAAAAACCTTGTGTATGCGATAGATCCTGTATTTTTAATTGATCTTCATGAAGTTTGATCAGAATGATTGCCTTGATCAAAATACAGATCGAGTTCAAATAGGTCACTAGGTCAAATCAAAGAAAACCCTTGTGTATGCAATAGAGGCTGTATTTTTCAATTGATCTTCATAAAATTCGGTCAGAATGATTGCATTGATAAAATTAAGATATGGTTTATCTAGGGTCAGAAAATAGGTCACTAGGTCAAATCAAAGAAAAACCTTGTGTATGCAATAGAGGCTGTACTTTTCAATTGATCTTCATGAAATTTGGTCAGAATGATTGCTTTGATAAAAATGTAGATCACATTTGAATATGGTTGATCTGGGTTCAAAAAGTAGGTCACTAGGTCAAATCAAAGAAAAGCCTTGTGTATGCGGTAGAGGCTGTATTGTTGAATTGATCTTCATGAAATTAAGGCAGAATGATTTATTTGATGAAATCTAGGTAAATTTTGAATATGGATCATCTTAGGTTAAAAAGTAAGTCTCTAGGTCAAATCAAAGGAAAACCTTGTGTATGCCACAGAGGCTGTATTTTTCAATTGATATTCATGAAATTTAGTCAGAATAATTGTCTTGATAAAATCTAGATCACATTTGAATATGAATTATCTAGGGGCAAAAGCTAGGTCATTAGGTCATATCAAAGAAAATACTTTCTTAAACTCAAGAGACTACATTTTTAGTCAAATCCTAATGAAAATTGCCATGAAATCCCTAGGTCAAGCATGTTAACACTGTTATGGGGCCTCCGTGGCCGAGTGGTTAAGGTCGCTGACTTCAAATCACTTGCCCCTCATCGATGTGGGTTCGAGCCTCACTTGGGGCGTTGAAATTCTTCATGTGAGGAAGCCATCCAGTTGGTTTACGGAATGTCGGTGCTTGTACCAAGGTGCCCGCTCGTGATGACATAATGCACAGGGTGGCAACTGGGGTCTTCCTCCACCATTAAAGCTGGAAAGTCGCATGTGTCGGTGCGCATTAAATACAACAAAAGAAATTACATTGTTATGTTATGTTTCTCAGGTGAGCGACCTAGGAACATCTTGGCCCTCTTGTTTTCAGCTATATTTTAAGGCAAACTTGTCAAGTTTGCGATAGAATGGCAATGAGAGACTACGTTCTTTTTAATACTAACGTTCCCAATTGATTACAATTAAAGTACAACTCGATATGATAAAAATAATTTTTGCATTTTCTTCAATCAGTTGAATGGGAAAGGATGGGAAAGGAATTACCTAAATATACCGCTATGCAGTTCCTTCGGCAAGTTCCTTGTCACAATGTTCTATGTCAAATGCGGTTTGCATAATGTTGTAACACAAAGTTCATTCTATTTACTTGTTTAATCCCAATTGTACTTAATGTTTGAAATTGTTGTAAATATAATTCTACAATGAAGGAAGTGGATTATATAAAGTGAATAAAATGCACTAAAAGAATTTACCCATTTACTCAGTATAAATTTAGTCACCAAGCATTATAGGAACAACACTATCACTTATAAATAGCAAATATGCAGTTTTCATACCTAAAAGAAACACAGCTAAATATGATCATTTATTTTATTACAAATATGTAATAATAATCCATGAAAAAATTGTCATAAATATGGCGTGTGATATGTTGCAATATTATGTGTTTTATAAATATTGCATATATTTGGTATATTTATTCAGTCCCATTAAACATGTTTGTTGAAAAGAAATATACATATTAGTTATATGTACCAAAATATTCATTCAAATGTGTAAATATTTTATTCAATTCTGTAAAATATCTGTTGTAAAACAAAACTAGATTTCTTACGAAAACAAATATTTTTGTTTATCTGACAAAATATTTATTCAACAGTTTTATATTTCTGTTCAATCTATTCAAATATTTGTTCAATATCGCAGTAATTTAGGATGAAACGTTTGCAATTAATGTCATTTGTCGTTATATTTCTATTGTTCTTTTTTCGAAATGTTTATCATATCGTTTAAAATAAATTTGGTATGTGGCATGCTCTAGTGGTTCTCCACCAAGGTTACTTATATCGTGACCCAAGGGTCAGTATAGGCCACGCCCAGTTGGTCCCTTGTTTTACATAGACTTTTTTGTTTTCGAACAAGTATAATAGTTTATACAAAAGACCTCGGTTATTTTCCTATTCAGATTGCCTATCCAATAAAGTAAAAACTGACCTTGGGCTAGACTTCTGAAATTGCATAGTAAAGATAGTTAAAGATCGTTGCCTGATATTCGACTAAATTTTAAAAATTTTAAAAGTTCGTGAACAAAAAAAAAAGAAGATTTTGTAGACATCTCATTCTTATTGAAATATGTACATTAATCATTTTTACGTTTTAAACATCTTTTCCCCCAGCGACGCAACAAAATATTTTACATGCCTTTGTAAGTAATTACTCTAAACAAAACAAAATAGGGGTCACTAATATAAGTTAATATATCTTAAAGATAATTTTTCATAAGAAACTATATATTTTCATGTTCCCATCGGTTCACCCTTTCGCTAACAGTACAGCTTCTTATTGCTCATAAAAAAATCTCGGAAAACCCGTCTAAAAGCTTCGAATGACAAACACCCTCTCAACTGCTTTAAAATTGGAGCAATCAAGTCCTACCTAGATCGCGAATTACTGAATATTGCTGGATTTCTTTTAAACAAGTTCTTGTTTGTTTGCTTAGATGTAATTGATTTTCATGACTGAATATGCCGTGAAGATATATACCTCATGAGGACGCTGCACAAGCTCTCGGTCGCTTGCTAGCAGGTTACATTCAGCGTCAAGTGGCCCAGTCTTACAACGCCAGCCAGAGTGTTATCCAGCAGTTATGGACTAGGTACCTCGACACCGGATCGGCTGATAGGCAACCTGGAAGAGGTCGACTGGGAGCTATGTCAGTCCGAAATTACCGTGCAATGGTGGTAATGGCTCAATGAAGAAGTTTCCACTCAGCTATTACATTGAATAGAGATTTTCAAGGACGACAAATGTGAATGTTTCTGTTCAAACTTTTTGAAACAGACTCGATGAAGCAAACTTACGCGCTCGGAGGCCCGGCATACGTTTGCCACTCTCCGCAAGACATTGAAAAAGCAGGTTGGCGTTTGCACGGGATCTCCATGATTAGAAACTATGCCGGTTTAGACACATGCTGTTTACCGACGGATCCAAATTCTGTTTTGACTTCAATGATGGTCGGAGGCGCGTCTGGCGACAACGTAATGAGCGCTTCCGGGACTGTTGTATAACCAAACATGACCAGCGGGGAAGTGGATCTGTTATAGTCCCGGCTGGCATTTCTTATGATGGGCGTACGGACCTGCATGTCTTCATAAATGAAACTGTCAAACTGTTGTCCCTTTTGCTGGCGCAGTAGGTCGTCAGAGTTTCGTCCTTATGGACGATAATTCTACTGCGCAACGCGCCAGAATCGTAGATGCCTACTTTGAGGAACAGGGCATCGAACGAATGGATTGGCTAGCACGCTCTCCGGACCTTAATCTCTTGGAACATTTCCGGTACATGCTACAGAGGCGGACTCAAGCCAGGATTCCAAAGCCGTCGAGCTCGCAAATGTTCTTGTCAAGGAATGGGGACTGATCCCACTTGCTGACATCCGTGCTCTCATCAGAAGCTTTCCTACCCGTATACAGGAAGTAACCAGGACTATGGGATGCCTCACTCAGTATTGAGACAACTTGTTCCGTATTGAACTGATTATTTAAACAAAATGGTTACCCCACTCACTACCTTATTTCAGCCAAGTTTTAGGACTGTATCAAACTTCGACGCAGTGACCTTCCTTGCCGCTTCGCTCATTGATGTTAGAAATGAATAATTAAGTAAATTGAATGACATAGTGTTTTGATAAATTGTGTTAGCGGGTGTTGAGTTTGGCTATTTATTTACTACATTAAATGTTAGTTAACATTTTCATATAAAATATTCATATATTATATATGACCCTTATTTTATTTTGTTTTGTGTATTATATACGTATGCTACATTGGTACTTGGTCACGGGGTTGGGGTGGGGGAAGTGTCAAAAATTTAAAAAATCTACATATAGGGTGTCAGCAAATAAATGTCACATAAAATACTTTGACACATTTTAAGTGTGTCTGAAACCTTACATAATTATGTACATGTACAGCTTTATTCGCTTTTATAATCATTTCAAGTATAGATAACAATATAGTAAATAAATAGCGGACATAGAAAGTCAAGCTTGAAAGCATACTTATCCTGTTAAGTATATCTTATGAATTTTTCAATCAGTTGCCTCTTGAACATCTAATTCCATCGATTGAGTGTCATCAAGATTGAAACAACTACGTCTGCCGCAAGTCATAAAGCAAGCAAGTGTCTCCGACATATACCATTAAATGCAGGTGTCTTTAATCTATACATGACGAAAAGATATAGACGAACTTCTATTGGAATAGTGCCACTGTGGTGCAAATGCCTTTATACCCATTGTAAAAGAGATATAGACCAATTTCGATGGAAATGGTGCAACTGTGGTGCAACTGCCTTTTTACATTTTGTAAGACACAATTTTCTCCCACCAAATGATAAACAACATCTCACCAGAATATATCAGATACTTAGTCAATGTAAAATCATCTTCATATAATTTCAGGAAAGAAAACACATCAGAAATACCAACAATGAAGTCAGTCAGGTATGGCATAAACTCTTCGGTTTGAGGCCGTTCTGGTGTGGAACAGTCTGTCAAATGATATAAGGACTCTACAGGAATACAAAATCTTTGTCAGGCTGATCCGCACCTGGACAGGTCCTAAATGTAAATGCGCCATGTGCACATAGCTGCTTTTATTTTGTTCTTTGCTGCTATTCTTCTTTATGTTGCTTTGTCTATAACGTTGCATTTTTTCAAATACAGTATATCTTTGTTTTGTATCAGTCATTATTTTGTTTTATGTGCTTTCGTGCTTTTCACTCATCAACATACTTTTCTATTTTGATATTTATTTATTTTCATAGATAGATATTTTTTTCTCTCTTTCTTCCTCATCTGGTTTAGTTTCAGCGCGTGAAGGCAGGCCGTAAAGCTGGCGAAAGCAGTCAGTCGAAGCCAAAATTTAAAAGTTTTTTTTCTTTCTTAAACTAAGTCGTCATAATTAAATCAGTACTAATAATTTGATTAGTAAAACATGTCTTACATATTTTACAACAGCTGTTTCTTTGCTTACAGTTTTATTTTCTTTCACTGATTGCTCTTACATTTTTTGTGATAATATGGAAAATGGCAGATGCGAGTGTGGTACTCTGTATGTCCATCTCAAGCTCTTTCTTTTCTATTCTAAATCTTTTGTTTGATAGGTTGGGACACAAGTGCTACTATATGTCATACACTTGTCACATTACCCGACTGTCAACTACTAATTTTTATTTATTTATATCAATTTATTTGTTTTACTCCTATCTTGTTTTATGCATGCATCATATTTTTGTTTATTCCCTCTCATCTGCTTAACGGGGGAGTAACCGTGTCAGTATTATAAATCTACTGTAACAGAGTTACTTCCCATACCTTTTATGCCTTGCTTCAAGGTAGTTCTGCACGTTTTGAACTTTTGATCCATTTTTTCTACAATGTAGAATTTGATTAAACTCTTTTAAACTTTTTTAAAACTTCAGAATATACCTAAAGAATTCAGAAAATAAAAATATATAGATTAATATACTTGATTTATTTTTGCTGTACTGATTTGAAAAAAAACTTCACGCAATATTTCATAATGGGAGTCAATGAGAAAATAGATCCATCTACGTATTTTTGAGATATTTAACCACATTTATGTGGAAAACTGAAGTAAAGTCAACATTTGTTGAAACATGTGACAGACAATCTTAAATATGAGGAATCTTGAATGAAAATAACATTTTTGATAAGTTTTATCAGTAATCAAATGTTGATACTGGTTTATGTTGTATTGACAATAATTATGCCTGACAGGTATCTTGCCATTTTTGTGGTTGTGTTTTCACATCGCATTTTAGTAAAAAGACAGTGTTGTTCATATAATGTAAGACAACTGACTTAGTACTAATAAGACAATATCACCTTTCAGATCATTTAGTATTCAATTATACAAGATAATTAAGAATTTTTAAAACTTATTTTTAACTTCTAGCAGATATACATGTAATCAATTTGGTCAGGTTCGCGGCATTTTTAGTCCGAACAGGTGTTGTATTCAAGCGGTCTTAACATAAAAGTTAGCCTGGTGACCCATACATTTTACCCATTTTTTTGTTCACAATACAATTATTTATATACAAGAAAAATAGGAAAAAATTCTATGAAACAGTTTTTTTTCCAAATTAAAAAAAACAATTCTTCACTATGGGTATTTTTCATTGGAAAAAGTTAACAAAAGTGAATATGAAACAAGATTTTTTTTTCATTTGTACCCATTATTGTAAGGATATAGTATTACAAATATGACTATGATATCAAATAAGTATATAATAAAATCTGTAAAAAGAATAAACCTTATTGTGCTGTCTTGATGTATATTTTGGTTGGTATTTATAAAAAAGCAGAAAATTATGAAAATGTTGAAAAATCGCTGGCAGTTTTAGCAACAGTGGGTGCGTTCTAAACAATTTTTCACAAAAACAAACCTAGTAACCCATTGTTATCATTTGTTCACTGTTGTCAGCACAAATTTTCCTATCATATATGTGTCTTTGAATAAAAAATCTATGAAAGGAAATAAACTATAGGAATTCTCCTTAAAATGCTACAAAATATTTGCTAACCTTTGACAGGGGTGAAGGGACAGTGGGGTGGATGGGGATTCATAATCCCAAGTGTCTGTGCTCTCACTCTCTGTTCTGGAGGTTTCTCTCCGTATTTGGATTCAGTGTTGTTATATTTTCTTGTCCTTTTGGATCATGGAGTCCATTCAACATATGTGTAATAGAGTTCCGCTTAAGCCGGTGCTAGGCGGCGTGGGAGGTGTTACACATTTCATTACCTCTCATGAACAGACTCAATCAAACCGAGTCTGCTATTATTCATCTAGGTGAAGTTAAAAGACAGGAATAGTAAATACATTTCATATTTTGCGCAAATGGTATGTCTGTGCTATTTATATATTTATTTTCTGGTCTATTTCTTCATACGCGAAACTTTTCTTGATATTTTACATTGTAATAAAATCTGTAAAACTATCCTTTGGAAGAAAAGAATGCAACGAATAAAATAATAATAGACTCGGTTTAATTTAGTTTGTTCGTGAGAGTAAATGCAATATGCATACCTCTCACGTTCCCATATACCCCAGTCATACATACGGCGCGGATAGCTACGTCCAGCTACGGATAGAAACGTAGTAATCCGTATCGATCCGTACCTAAGCCGTACGGATTGGTACGGATTGATACGGATTACTACTTTAAGGTACGGATCGATACGGATTACTACGTTTCTATCCGTGGCGAGACGTAGCTATCCGCGCCGTAAGTGTGACTGGGGTATTATACCGGCTTAAGCGGAACTCTATTACACATCAAATCAATGGAATTCATGATCCTGAAGAACCAGATAATATAACAACACTGAATGATTCTTCGTGTACGCGTACATAATTTCTTTCAGTCTTTCTTTATTTTGTTTCAGATATTCAACTCAAAGTTTTAATATCCAATCTCCAAAGCAGATAGAATATATATAAACATAATCGTAATAAAAAAGACTGGCTACACGTGGACGATCTATATGAAATAACCGACCCGTTACTAAACCTTAATACGAACGTAGTGATTTGTATTTATCCGTAGATGAACGTACTTACCCGAGGATGCATGTACTTAAGCGTAGTTCAATGTAGTTTATTGCAGTTGTTTACACGCTGGGCAATTGACAAGCGCAGTAAAACGTCCTGTATCTTTTTTCTTACCTGTTTCTAACGCTTTTTACCGTATTAAGACATACTGCTCCGTACTTATCCGTACACCAGTCTCGTCCGCACCGTGCCTCATCGCACGGACATATACATATGTATGACTGTAGCTATAACCATACCACGTTTATCCTCACATTGAAACTAGTCATCTCTATTTTGAGCGATAGAAATTTAATCCCCGGTATGCAGGTTCTAGTCAGACACATATCATACTTTAATAATTTTATCAGAATGTGTAACCTTTGCCATTTACAGCTGTTCCCCAATAAAACTGTCAGACATGGTGTAATCGTTATCAGTAATCGTAATTGATTGTAATCAAATACATTTTGTCAAATAATCGACTGTAATCAGTAATCCAAATCCATTTCGATTAATGGTAGGGGTGGCAACGAGTACCGATTTTGGTACTCGAGTACTCCCCGAATTTTTCGATCGTGTACTCGGTTACTGGTTAAATGTGATTTCCATAACCGGAATAGGCGAGAATCGGCTGTATTTAACATTTGTTCATTATTAAAGAGAGATAATTCAGAATCAAAGGTTGTTTTTACCATGATTCCCGTTAGCAGTGATACATGTGTAATGTTTTAAAGCCATTTTTAATACAGTTGTAAATAATTACTTTGTGCTAAGGGAAAACTCGAGAATGTAAAACCATATAAATATCGGCGACTAATAAAACGCAAGCCAAATTTTGGAGCACACTGTGAAGTTGGCACTAAATTGGAATGGTTTTCTTTTTAAATTATAAAGGATATGTTCTTTATGATGTACCACTAATTTTAACGTTTGCACACAGGTGTGTTGTGATCATCAAGTTTTCTAATTGTTTATGATATAAGCGGTACTGCAATAAGCGGCATAATTACAAGTTACAGCGATCATGATGTAGCGTGTTATCATCAGGGGTCATTATTGACCATTGTGCATCAATGCACACCTTCGTGTTTGTAGAATCTGTGTAACTTATCGATAAGATGTCAAGTAGACACTTTGGTGTCGTTTAAACGGCCGCGTTAAAAGTGACGTGTTTCTAGTCATTTTTTTATTATTATTTTTATTTCGAGTACTCGATTACTAAATTTCGTAATCGATACCCAGAACACCGAGCGAGTACTCGGTTAACCGGTTAACCGTTGCCATCCCTAATTAATTGTAATCGTAATTTAATCGAAGTGCATGCGACAGGTTATAACCTTGTCAAGCCCTAGAGCATAGCGGTTAATCTTATCTTTCCTTGATGTATCATGAGAGTACCTCTAATTTTGGGTTAATAAAGTCTAGTGCAGATAATGGTATTTTGTAGTAGGCCCTGTGGAGAGGCTGTTTTCCATTGCTTGTAAAATGTTTCGGCCAGAGATGTGTAGATTGGATGACTCGACGTTTCAAAAACTAATGAGGATAAAGTGTATCTCGAACAAATAAAATAATGGACTGCAACAGTCTTGATTAAGTGCACAGCGTGATCCAGAAACTTGGCTACTCTATATAAGTAAAAACACAATGTACATGATAACATTTATGCTCTTTTTTGCAAATATAATTGTACTGCATTGCAATTTACATGTAAACTGTCATGTTTATAAGTTTCACAGTTGAATAAGTTCGAGTAATAGAATGTAATCATTTTGTAATCGTGATTACTTTACTCAAAGTAATCGAAAGTAATCGATCACAGACCCGAATAAAAGTAATTGATTAATAATCGATTACACCAAATATGTCCATGTAATCAATTAATAATCGATTACACATGTCAGTAATCGGGTGGACTGATAGCTCAGTGGTTTGCACACTGGCCTTCCAAGAGGATCGTTTATTAACCTATTATTACCTGAGGTCGGGGGTTCAAACCCTGGCAGCTACTCGGGAATTTTCAGAAACGCTTTTCAGTGTTTCCCACCCAACTAGAGGTGTACTGGTCAGGAACCCAGGCAATCCTTGCGTGTATCAGTGCTATACACTGGGCACGTTAACGAACCAGGCTGTCTATTCGCAACGAGCTAGGCTAAGTTAGCCGGACAAGCCTGTATCTGATTTTTGATCTCTCTGTCATTCGGCTTTGTCTCACTCTGTCCCTCTGGTCAGATCGCCCTGTGTCTGTACTAGTAGAGGATGAATTATGCGCCCTGTGTGGCTGCATTTGAACTATGTAAAGCGCCTTTGAACGTGAAATTTATCATGAAAAGGGCGCTATATAAATCTGGTATAACAATAATAATCGACCACCATGTCTGTAATCTGTACACCGCTTGTAGTACTGACACATAATGGTTTAAATCATAATCACTTATTTAACATATCATTTCGTAAATATATTCATTAATTAATTGATTAATTACAAACTAAGTAAAATTTCACGTTTACAAGACTGTATCATAAATATATCCATGTTTCCGTATATCTATTCCGGCGTATTTATTTACCAAAGCGCTTTTATTGATACAGTCAAACCTGTGTTGAAGACACCTCTGAACAGAGACCACCTGGCTCTAAAGACCACATGTTTTGTTTTCCATTTTAACATTTACAGTTTATTTTAACCTTTGAATAAAGACCATCTCCCAATAATGACCACATTTTGGCTCTCCCAAGGGTGGTCTTTCTAGACAGGTTTGACTGTATATTTATAAAATTATTTGACAATAGAAAGAATAAGCTGAGAATATTATAATTTAAAGGGGCACCATTCAAAATATACAGTTTATTTATGAACTACCAATGTACATTGTGATAAATTCAATTCCATTTAAAAACTTTCAAATTTTCCGGATATGTTTTTCAGTATTAGATATATCAGTATAAAGAACTTCTTCACGCTGTTCAAAAATGTTAATGCAATACGTCAACAGACGACACTACAATTATGTTATGAAAGATAATGTATGTAACAGTCTGCCTTATCTGTGTACGTTTTATACTGTTAAGAAAAACAAACTGCAGAAAAATTGTGACATTTTTTTTGCAAACTGCAACTCCAACGCGGTCACATTCGTCTATGACTTTCCTGTTTGTTTTTTAGATCTCACAAATGTAAAATAGATACCTCCTACGATGTTTATACACTGGAGAGATATGAAAACGTCATCAATTAGTAAATGAGTACTATTTATATATATGATAAAAGTATTCTTGATAAGTCACGTTTTCAAGATGGATTCCGTTTATTGAAAGACGAAGATTTCTTAAATGCTTTACTATAGGCCTAGTTCCGTACAACATAAAAAGCAAGTTGAGATAGAATTATTAGGAGAAAACGGAGGAGAAGATAACAGAAGAGAAAGTGGAGGAGGAAGAGGAGGCAGTGGAGAAGGAGAAAGAGATGGAAAAAAAGTAGAAGGGGAGTGGAGTAGATGGCGGTGTAGGTGACGTTCCATTACTTTGGAACATGGTTGGTGTGAGAGTGAGTCTGGGAGCGCACCATTAACCGTTTAAAGCTCCCCAGTGGTGTTTTACCAGTGACCGTTCCAAGGCGGTACCCAACTGTGTTTTTTGTTTGTTTAGTCCTCGTGTTATTGCTTTGTATGTGAGTGTTGGTAGTGAGCTGTGAGTTTTGTTTTGGGGAGACTGCGTTTTTGGAACTGTGTGTGTGTGTGTGTGTGTGTGTGTGTGTGTGTGTGTGTGTGTGTGTGTGTGTCTGAGTTTGTAAACGCTGCCAACTGGGTAATTTCGTATGAATACACACCAACGTACTGGGGATACGCCTCGAACCGGGGAATTCCCCAGTTCATTTTAACAATACCACGTTATTCCTGACCTTCAAATTAGTCATATCTCGAAATTTGAGCTGATTCTGAGCGATAGAAATTTATTCCCCGGTACGCCGGTTCTGGTCATACACATATCTCACACACAATCAGAATTTTACAACGGTGTGTATCTCTCGCCATTTACTGCAGTTCCCCAGTTTACCTGTATACAACTCGTAGTACATACACACAAAGGTTTAAATTATTTTCACTAATTTAACATAATGCTTTCGTTATTATAAGATTATGAGTGAAAAGATTATGTTGATTAATTCATCAATTACCAATTAAATATCTTTTTACGTTCACAAGACAGTATTATATATTTATGTTACCGCATATCTTTTCCGGCTTATTGTGTTATGCGCTTTTATTGCTAAGTTAATGACTTGATTTGACAATACAAATGTTAAACTGAGAATATTATAATACACAGGAACAATACTCAAAATATACATTCTATTTATATTCATCGCATTTAACAGACTTTCAACTTCAGGCGCGGTGCTGAAATATACAAATGTACTAATTCCTTTTGAATTACCGTGCTGCATTTGAAAAAATAAATGTGGTATCACCTCCAAAGATGTTCATATATTCAGCTCATAATGCAATTACCTATGTAAATTCAATAGTAATTAATACATCAAAGCCAGAGAATTTTAATACAGTTTCGTTATTTGTAAAAAAAAAGAACAACAACATTTGTACATTAACTTATTGATATTATTTACTACACATCAAAGAAATGCATATGAGGATCTGACTCCAGTACGTTTAAAATACTGATTAAGAACACGTGAAAATAATAAAACCTATATCATACAGTAGCTAACTTATGCAATTATCTTAACACAGGATTTTCATGCTATTTTCCCGCTGATTTTGTTCAGCAATCGCAATGTGTTGAAATCTATGATGTAAAAATGTCCCAAAAGTAAAAAAGATAATAATACCTCTCAAAAACCTGTGCTGCATTTGACACAGCATTTGTTATGTCATTACCTCCTACGATGTTTATACATGTATAAGCAGCTGTCAACTTGTTATGCAATTATCTGCGTGTGTTGAAGAGTAGTAAATACTACAAAGCCGAAATAGTTTAATACAGTTTCATTTTATTAAGTATTTGTCAAATTTAGAGACCACATTAATCATAACATTAGTACATTTTCTGATTGATTTTATCTACTACCCATCAAAGAAAATGACACAAGGATCTGACTCCAATACATTCTTAAAACTGTTAAAACACTTGGAAATTCTAAAGCCTAGATCATAGCTAACTCGTGCATTTACCTTAACACGGGAATTTCATGCTACTTTTGCGCGATTTTTGTTTAGCGATCGCCAAGTCTAGAAATTCATGATAGAAAAATGTTTCAACAAAGCATAGGCTATAAAGTTTGTTGTACATGTCCGAAATAATTGTAGTTTACGACGGTTCAAATAAAATGATAATGCTGCGGCTGCACGGGTTTAGGATCATTTGGCAAGAAAATATAGAAACCGTGATACATCAATTAAACACATGGGAATCACAGCAAAACAATTCTCATGCAAAAAAAAAAAAATAAAATAAAATAAAATTTGATGTTCACATAACGAACAGATATATCCTACAGAAAAATTGTGCCCAGATTCTGCAACCTGAAGCACACTATTTTAAAACTTATGTCATAAATTTGCTATATTTTAATAAGCGTCTTATCTTTATAAACTGTCGCTTTTAGCATTAAAAAAGTTATTAAGTTGTTACACAAAAAAAAACATTGATGTGTAAAGTTTGAAAGCTCAAAGTCTCAGTGCGTTACTGACATACCAAGGGTAATTTTTACAATGCATATGCTCATTAACCAATAGGAGTTTTTTCTGTCACTGACATTCCTATCATTCTACAATAAGTATGAATATGACATACAATTACATCTGCACATGATATTTTCTTCAACGTCAGGTCCGTAGAAGTTCAATTTGATCAAAACAACGTTTTAAGAAATTTTGTTTGTTGGACGGGGTGGGAACGACCTCACTCACCTGCTTATCAGTTTTGTTCATCCAGTGATATATCACACCGTGCGTTTATTGCGGTAGCATTTTCTGTGGTATTTTGGGGGAAAAAAGAACGAAAATTATTGATGATTGAACTGACAGTGCTGATGAAATAGAAACAATCACAGTATTCTACAGATGAGTTCCCGAGGTATTAGAAAATACAATATGTAACGCATCGTATGAATTCACAACTTATTATACATGTACTAATCGTCTGATTGGAACTTGAAAACAGAGAAATTTTATTGCGATTGAAGGATTTTATTGAATATAAAGCCTTTAAATACATAACGATATTATTCGTTGTTACATATATGGTTATTTCATACTTCACTCTTGTAACTGACCGACACAAAATAAGACATTTCCCTGTTCGGTGACACATTAACACAGTATTTATTATGGGTGCAAGTATATTTATCTTTAGTTTTGACAGTGGCATACGTATGATTTACTGGTATTAATAGCATTAAGGGAAACACAAATATATAATAATCATAAAAATACTTACGATATAAATGTTTTGATTAAAACAACAATATCATGAATTTAAAATACCTATGACTGATTTCATTTTAATCTTCCTTGATCAGAACGATCAATCCGTTTCTGCATGTACTTTGTTTTGAAAGAGTACTGATAAACTTTGCAGTAAATTCAGCTGTTGCTTCAGTTTTCATTCTCCTACCTTTGTAATGTTTACTTTATATACATTTTCATGATCGAAACTCCAGATAGTTTTGTTTGCAATTAAATCATGTTCAGAGTCTAAAGGAAAAATCCTCACAAAATTGGGAACAAGACTTTCCGAGTGTGGGATTCGAACACACGACCTTCACAAATTTTGAACGATTAACTATGTAAAGTCAACGTTTTACTGAAGCCTGGTTTTCTAAAAACAAAAAGATAAAATCAAAACCTTTATATGGGAAAATAGTTTGGAAACAAAATAACTATGACTTGAAATGCTGTAAACTTTGTTTAAGTCTTTTTTAATATTGATTGTTATTTTACCGGGCAAGAAATAACGATTTTCATGCAAAAGTCAGGGACTGCGAGTCATTGCGGAGTTTGAATTAAGATTCCCCGATTTTTATTTCCTGTTTCCGCATATCGAACCTAAAATTTTACTTTGCATTTAAATAAGCGCAAAATTCTTTTTTCTAAAAAAATCAAGTTTTCGTTAACCTGTTATCGGAGAGAAAAGCGCAAATAAAAATAAATGCTTTGTTTCTGTCATTCTGCCTGATTTAGAGTCAAGTGTTTGCCTCAGTTCTATCTTATTCAAATTAATTACCTACTACTATTGTTTTCGTCTCAAGCCCGAGTCATCATGAGTTGATATCCTACTCTGGGAACGTCATTTTTGGAATGCCTTAACTTTTTGAAACTTATCATTATTAAATAGCAAACGGTACTATAGTTTAAATCATGATAATGTATGCAATGTATATATAATAATACACAGTTTAAATTTAGGAACACAACAACTGAAAAATACACTGAATTTTACGCCGATTAGGAGATTATCCAAATATATTGTCTGTGTTTTTGCTGTATGCATGATTTCGTTAATCCGAATGGTTTTTAAAGGAACCACACTTATATGTTTGACTGTTAATTCTGTCTTTTGAACGAGTAGAATTGAAGGAAAAATAAATTGTCTGCTTAGCACAGATTGAAGGGCGGATCCAGGGATTGGGGCATTTTTCTCGCTCGCTACGCTTGCATAGTTAATTCATCATTTGTCCTGGGTGAAAATATAAATATGCATTTTTTCTCGCTCGCTATGCTCGCATAGGCAATTTGTCTTTTGTTTGGGTAAAACAATGCATTTTTTTCTTGCTCGCTACGCCCGCACAATAAAAGTCCGACAAATTTGCATGAGCTTCTATAAAGCTTTTTATTTTACGTTAATAAACTTTAGTAACCCCTCCCCATAAAAACCCTTAGAAATCGGGCTTAGAAATTCCATTCCGAGATACTTAAGCAAGAATAAGTCTGACGAGTCATTAAAACATGGACTATACGTAGCATGTTATTTGGGTTGATTTTATCATAAAACCTGTCCTTTTTCAATACCAAAAAAAAGCACCTCAGAACGCCAAGAATGCACCAGATGGATCTATTGTTTTCAAAATGTTCCGATGGGGGTGGGGTGGGGAGGGGGAGATGGGGACATGCCCACGGACCCTCCTAGTTGTTCTACTACAAATATTTTGCACCCCTTACACCAAATCCTGTACCCGCCCTGAGATTTGTGAATACCTAATTAAAATTTTTAGTTAAAACATAAAGAAGGAACTAAAACATACAATATTACTTATTCTTGCAAACCAGACGGGGATTTCCGGTATCTTTACCGGTCCTGAAAAGGCCCTCTTACACCCCGGGGTGGTGTAAGATGACTCTCGTGCTGTAAATCATGTATAAGAAATACATATATGTAAAAGTTTTGTGTAGTAATTTATATTCTATTTAAAAAACGGAATGAAAATTCAATACCTTGACAGTTCCTATTGGTTCCTGATAGTATATTTCTCGATTCAAATCACGTTATTTTATCAAAAATTTGATAGTGAAAAGAATCTTATAATATCGAAGTTCAAAAGTTGCTGTAGGCAATGGAAAGTAATTTAAGCACACAACTGATAAAACCATATACTGTTTTGTGCTTTATTATGTCTCTGCATCATGAGTCTGGTTTTGTCTTCGATTATTCTATGTCTTGTCATAAACAGTTATTTTAATGTTAACATTTGACATAGACCATTTTTGATTGAATGTCGAATGATTGACGTGCTACATGTACCTACATACAGAATATAAAACTTTCTCTATTGTCTGACCGCCTCTGTTTTCGGGTGGTTAGAATCGCTGACTTAAAATCACTCGTAAGTACTCACTGATTAAGGGGCATGGGTTCAATCCTTGCTACCGACCAGGTCTCTTTATGTAAGAAAGATGACAGCTTTAGTACTAGTACTTAATCTTTCCCGGAACGATTGTTGGGTAAACTGCCCACCTGATCTAACTGAAATAGTGTTTAAAATGGCGTAAAACCCATCAAATCAAATTAAGTCCCTCGGTTGCCTTTTCTCATATATATGATATGTAACAGGAGCTTCCGCATTCACCATTTTAATAGCTAGTTCCTCGTTTCAACTTTACACACGTACCCGGTTCGTTATACACTTGTACCTCATTTAGTCTTTACACTAACTCCCCGTTTTGTTGAAACACACAATTCCACATTTCGTCTATACACAAACACCCGGTTTGTTACACACTCACCTCAGTTGGTTTAAACACAAAATTCCCCGCTCTGAATGTGAAAAATCTCATTGCTTAACAATTGAAGATAGCTTTAATCTAAAGCCTTGGATAATTTTAAGATCATAAGAATAAGAGTTGATAGAAATATGATAACTGTAGCTACAGTAATAAAGAAGTTCCCAGTTGGTAGGTTTATAGCTTACATCCCCGATTGGTTGCGTTTACATGTACGTGTGTGTGTGTGTGTGTGTGTGTGTGCAAAAGCAATGCTCCCCATGGATTTGGATTTCAAAAAGCAATCAAAATCAATATTTATTCGTGTAGTGGAAGCTTTAACAAAATCATTTTATCCGAAAACACTGAACCTATTTCAAAATATTTTCACTGATATTTTCCTAGCATAACTATCTACCGTTCAAACTGTTCAAGCAAGTTGTGTTAGTCAGGTGAGCGATCTGGGTCCGTTATGAACACGAATGACACAGTCAATTAAGCGGTGATTCAGATTTCTTATATAATTAACTTAGTTTGCAGATGTGGTAAAGGAAGTGCAAAGAAGAACACCTGACATGTCGTGTTGCAAAACACTCAGCACACTACTGGAATCTGAACAATTGTCAGGCAAAGCAAGAAGGAAGTTAATAAACGATCCACGATATATGCTGATATGTAATCGTGATAGGGAGAAGTATTATGAAGGATACATAAAACGTATGGTAGGTGTCTTTATCTATACTTCAGCCGTAAAACAATACCGTATATGTTTTGCAAATGTTATAAATCTCTAAATATAAGATATTATGAAAGAAAGTGTGTTCTTAATTGATGACCATTTTCACATAGAGAATGAATTTAGATTAAATCGTTTAAGTTTCCATATTCAAACATTGTATATATTTGTATTAACGTCTGCCTTCCTCTACGCTTAAGACTTTATGAATCTTATACAATAATATCCTTTTATAAATATACCTAGGACCATTTCTAACCAAATACCTGTAAACTGCCATGTAGTTCAAATGTCCGTGAACAGATTTCGTTCAAATTTTGAATATAAATAACACGTTAGACATGTTTCCTTGTAAAAATTAATCCCAATTGATAGATATATAGCTAAAACCTAAGAAATACATACATCACTGTAAAATCCGTATGTAAAATCCAAATTCAAAAAATGGCATAACACAAATACTAACTATTTGAAAAGTAACAGAATCAAAGAACAGTTTGCACGTCAAAGTAATTAATACTAAGTGTGTCCTTTCAAGGCTCTCGCAAAATCTACACACCTCATCGACAGCACTTAGTTCAGGATGACGCATTGGGGGAATGTTCATCTATTGCTGCACAATGTTCCAGTTCACGGAAATTGCGAGAGGCTGCGTATCTTCTCCATACTCGTCTATTCAGCTCGTTCTAATGGTGCTGAATAACATTGAGATACGGTGACTTAGGCAAGAAAGGCAACTGCCCCACTTCCTTTGCACTATACGTGTCATACAAGCGGTATGGGCCGGTGCTCCGTCCTGCAGCACTTGCATGCCACGTCCACCGGCTTGTATGTGCGGAATTGCAAAGGGACCAAAATATCCTGCTGTTACCTAACTACATAAATATTTCCGCGAACAACTGTCAAAACTGTCTTTAAGTGTAATGACACTTCGGCCAATACCTTCATGGAACACACTCGCGTCGTTCAATCTTTCACCTCGGCGTCTTTTAACTCTTTTGTCGTTGTTGTACGAGTTAAAACGACTCTCGTCCATGAACAGAACATTTATCCGATCAGCCCATGGCATAAGCTGGTTCTGGCGGGCCCATCGCTCCAACTGTCTGTGTCGTCGTGTCAGAATAAGTCACCTAAATGGCCGTATAGCCCTTATTCCCTGTTCTCGTAGCCGCCTGGCGACTGTTTGTCGATCTACGGGTCAAGCATGCGTTCCATTTGTCGCCCTCGCAGTGCATGTTGCGGTCTTTTAACGATCTCTTAGATGATCTGTAACCATCTGCGCAGCCTGTGCATGCGTGGACATTTTTCAGCGACGTTGCCTGAACTCATCATCACCACGACACTTCCGCAGAAACTTCTGATGAAGTCTAGTCGAATCAACCAAAGACTCGGCATCCTGTAAAATAAATTGCTCCTAAACTGAAAATCAAAATTTCACTGATAAATGTTATAATATATTGTAAATAGATTCATTTTGTAAAGTATCGTTACTTGTCTGGGTGAGTATCTGGTTTGCAACATGTCGATTACCCGACCGCGCTCTTTGTTATTTATCCGGAACATTGCAGTTTTATTAGCTGAATTATGTTTTTTTTTTCACGATGAGTAGAATTCTAGAATTATAACTAAATGAAAATAAGAATCGATGATTTTGCTTACCAACATTTCCTCGAGCAAAGTGTTGAAACCGTGCACGTACTTGTACCTGTCGCAAAACTGTTGGATTGTCACTGTTGAAAAATATCATAATAATTATGTCTGTACAGCGAATGTAACCAAACTATTGTAAAGTATTGACATTGCACTCATGAAAATTCCGTACGTTTCCGTAAAGTACTTTTCGGTGTCCGAACCTAATAGCGAAAGAACTACCGAAAATCCAATGCTATATATACATTTTTACTTGACAGTATGTCACTTGGAATAAAAACTGTACGGATAAAACGTTCATATACCAATCGCGGGGATGCGTGTTCGAGCCCAGTGGTGTCTGGCCATGTTATCTGTAAATATACCACACTTCCATGATAATAGTATAGGCGGGTCATCCTGGGTGACCTAGTTACTATTTATAGTAACTCATTTTTGAATATAAGAAATGAACTCCGTACACATGTGCAGCGGCCATTTTGAATTCCATTTTAAGAATAACATCATCTTTCTATTTTATGAAAGGCCTCACAATTATATAAATAGAAACGATCATTACCGGTATAAATCTATTTCAAAACTGTCATGCTGAAAAAGACTTGATTTTCTATAAATAGAATGTCTTCCAGAGGTATACGGAGCTGACTGGTATACATACCTAGGGCTTGCTCGCGCATATTGAGGGTCAGTCACGCAGCCCTAGACGGGGAGATAACAAGATATAACAAGAAAATCAAGTAGAATATTAATAATATTTGACCATATAAATTCATCTCAGAACTAAATGAACAAATACATTTCTTTTAAAGCAAAACAGATTATATAAAAGAACAAAGACATCACTAATTGAATGCGAAATATTTCTCACATTTAAACTAAAACATTAAGCATTGTTTAAGATAAATACATATTCTAAAAAAAAAACAAGATTTACTGAAGATAACTCTTTTGTCCACGATGTGTACCCCTTGGCGTCCACTAAGTAAATGGCCATGTATCTGTTTTAACAAGAAGTCATTCAAATGAACTCGTAGTCTAATTTTAACATGCATTTTCGACGTCAGTGCAACTTTTTTTAGGTACTGTATGCTCATAGCGATGGTCATTATTCGAACAAGTCTTTGATGGTTGAACTTTGATATTCATGCGTAAATTTATATCGGATGAAAAAGTCATTTAATTCTCAATTTGACACTCACGCAAGATAGTGCACTTCCTGCCATCTGAGTCCATGTGGCAAATATGGCAAACTCATTTAGTTTTCTGACTCGGAATTCAAGCGTGACAATTCACTCGATGCCTACTGGAGCAAGAATAGGAAAAACACATTAAATTTCCTGTCTTGGAACTCAGATGTTGGTGCCTCTTTCATACCATCAATAATATGATGTTAAAGACAAAGAAAATATCCTATATAAGTGACCCCCCCCCCCCCCACAAATACCAGACTTTTTAATCCCCAATATACAAGATCCTGTCTGGTCCAGTCTGATAAGGGTCCATAAAACCCCTGTAGACTTGACATGTAGCCTAATTATTGTCAGAGAATCATAAATTTTATTGCCTACAGGTTAATTGGTTATTTTCTGTTTTTTGCATTTTATTAATAGAAATGCTGTTGTTTTTTTAGTCTTTTTTCAGCATGTACACAAAATTATTTTAATTGATAAGATACTAATTTTAATTGCTCAGTCATGTTGAGTAATGTCCTGGCCAATTAAATTATAACTCTTATAGCAAAGCATTTCTCACTATAAAATAATTATTCAAAACTTAATAAGAGAAATTACAAGTTTGTTTATTCAATGATTATGATCTTTTTATCAAAAGTAACAAAATAAAAACGAAAAAAAAAAGATAATTGCTGGATTTTATTAGAAATTAAAGAAGCGTTCAGTTGTTTTTTTAATTGATAAAGAAGGTATATAGACAGAAGGATGTTATATATTAAAAATGCTTAATTCCTCTTGTGTTGTCAAAATAATGTTAACTTTCTTTTATGTATAATAAAATCCAGCAATAAAGATATATCATTGTTCAAAATACACAATAATTTATTACTTCTAAAAGCTATGTGCCTGAATGCATTTTTTATATTTTTGATAAAAAAACAGCAACAATGAGATGTACTTGTTAAAAACCTTACTTTATTAAAAATATGATAAAACACTGTTGTATCTTATCACTTTGTTTATTTAGCCCTAATTCAATCAAGCTTTCTAAACTCGTTATAAAAGTGAGAACTGATTTGCTAAAAAGGTGAGAAATATCACCTGCAATTTATTTACTGCACAGTAGCTATACAGTAGCTTATTATGATAAACAGAAGCAAGTCTACCAATGGTCCTGGCTTGTGTATTGGCCCTTATCGCCAATACGCAGACCTTATCATCTCCATAGGCCACATACCAGGCATACCAGAATCAGTGTCTTTAAAGAACATTTTGATAGTTTCCTAAAATATTTGCCAACCTTTTCAATGACCATTTAGAGTTTTAGAACTAGAAAGGTACTTTTTGAGACGGTTGCTAAAAATAATCAAAAGAAAGACGTTTTAGGGTCCATTTTTACATTTGAGGTATCAGACATTTTTGAAAAGCCTGAGCACTTTCCCATTACCTAGGTGCCAATTAAAAATGAAGTAAAAAGTATCGCGAAAGAATGACCCAAGATACTATCAATTGGAACACCTGAAGATTTTAAAATGAATAACTATGAACTCAAGGAAATGTTAAGAGTACCCTGTGACAATATATGCTGCGGATCAACTTCAAATACGTAGGGGACAATATGTCATTTCAAATACAGACACGAGTCAGGGATCAGCAAAACATTGGGTGGCCTTTCATTTTCCTAAGAGAGGACCTGACGAATATTTCGATTTACTGGGTAATACACCAGAGCATTATAAAGTTCATTTTGACCAAGTGGTAAAGAAGCGTTATTGGATGAACTTCAGCCAGATAAAGGATACAGATTCATATATATGCGAGCTGTATTGCGTATATTACATAATGAACCAATTTTCTGGACGAAAATTGAAGGACATTTTCAAACCGTTTTATGTGCATTGAAAGAAGTTAAATGATGACTTTATTTGTCTAATTTTAGTTGATACTTGAACTATTTATTAGTAATACAAACTAGGGCAATAAAAGATTTAAAGAACAATATGTCTTTGTTATTTATAGCACATACATTTGAATTTGATTTGACATAAATGTAAGATGGAGCGTTGATAGGTGTGGTGTTGTACACAAATAAAACATCGTATTCGTTTACTGTATTTTATTTCTTGAATATCGTTTACACAAAGTGATATCATGCCTCTCAATAAGCATCTTATCAAAGTGTAAGGATCATGAAAGCTTACACTGACGTCTTTTTTTTTTCGCATCAATGCTTTCACTTCTGCTTTCACACCGCCAGCTGATAAACATCGTCAAACCATTTTCTTAATTACAAAACACGGGTATATTCGGTTGAGAAATAAAGAAGGAAATCAATATTTTACGCATGAGTGATTTGACTTACGGTTTAAGTTTATTGCCTTATAGTTCTTATCGAGACCTTTCGTTTGATACCCTAGTCGGATTTTAGCGCTTGAGTGATTTTGGCTCATTATTCGGTCCCTTTTGGAGTCTAGGAAAGCGCAGAAAATGTGAATTTTACGCATGATTGATTTCACTTCCGGTTTGAACATACCAACTTATAGTACTCGTCGAGCCCTTCGGTTAGATACACATCATGCCTCCGTTATCTTTATCTTAATAATTGTGTGAAGCCTAGTGTTTCCGGATGAATGATTCCGGTTTTAAACTCAATATCTGGAAAACGGATAGAGATAGACCCATGATAGTACACATTTTCCGAACCTACTCGAAAAGATCTTTCTAACGGTACCAATCTCGAGCCTGTACGTGGACTTTGAAATTTAATGACTTCACTGCCGGCTGGCACCTAGGTTAAGGATAAAGTGCACCTTACAGGAAACATAATGTGTATTCCACATGGATTCAGAGAGGCAAAAAGAGGCAGAAGATGCACTAGTTTGCCACATGGACTCAGACTGGAAGTGTACTATCACGCGCGAGTGCCAAACGGAGAATTTTGTCACAAATTGACATACGGGCCTCAATGTATCTGTAGTTTAAATGCATGTATTGCATCATCATTTCGTAAAATTTTGAGTTATTGAGTAAAATGTCAGATTTTACGCATCAAATACCTCTCATGCTTTTCTGTATTTCATTACTTGAATTTCCGTGTAAATTTAATTAAATTCGGTTCAGTAATAAAAAAGTTGATATTTTTCAATCTTCATTAATTTATAATTTTATCCCCACAGCCACTATTGCGGGCCTTAAATTGTCCAATTCACATCCACGCAAAGTATTTGAACTTCCCGGCTAAATCGTGATTCCCGTGAAAATTGTTATAGTCAGAGTTCATGCCTATGTCATGAGTACCATGAAATTTAGTATTTGGCGGGACATAACCGTACTAATAGACTGGACTAGATATCTTTATTGCACAGCATTTTCGACATTAGACGAAATTATGTCACTTTGATTTCTGTTGCTAGAAACATTTTGCTCGATCGAGGTAAGAAATTTTATTGATTAAATTTTTGTTTTATTTTTTAATTACGATTTTTATTTAGTAAATTTTTGTTCATTCTACATAATTTTGTAAAAACGTTTATTTTTCGGTAAGAGATTAGATAGTTTCGGTATGTCAGGATAATTTATTAAAATTTTAAGACCTTTCTAAATTATCTATTTCGGAAGAGGAATCTAAAATAATTCATTTGTATAAGCTATAGGACCGATATTGAACATTTTGTAAAACGATAATTTGTAAGTTATCTTTGTCATAAATCGTATTTGTCAATTTTTTCATTGTAAACTATGAAACGCCGGTACTGCATTACATTGTAATGTATAAATGTAAATCTTGGCAAGTATAGTACCGTGCATTTAATAGGTAGTTGTAATTTGAAATTATTACCAGTCTATAACATATCTATACAATGTCCGTTTTTTGTATGGTAGTTGATGTTATATTCATATCAGCTATTGTATAACGTTTAATTCGCATTGCATTGTGTTAATGTATGATTGTAAATAATATCTGCAGTTTATCATTTCCTTATCTATAATTTTCATCATAATCTTTTCATATCGTTTTCATTCTTTAGCTTTTTGACACGTAAGTAATTAATTTGAGAAAAAATGTAAGTATAAGTGACGTATTGTAATCCCGTGACGTATATATTTTTGTTTTATTTCTTAATTACGATTTTTTTTTAGTAAATTTTTGTTCATTCTACATAATTTTGTAAAACGTTTACTTTTCGACAAGAGATTAGATAGTTTCGGTATGCCAGGATAATTTATTAAATTTTTCAGACTTTTCTAAATTATCTATTTCGGAAGAGGAATCTAAGATATTTCATATGTATAAGCCGTAAGACTGATATTGAAAATTTTGTAACATGATAATTTGTAAGTTATTTTTGTCATAAATCGTATTTGTTAATCTTTTCATTGTAAACTATGGAACGCCGGTACTGCATTGCATTGAAATGTATAAATGTACTTAGTATCACATATATTTTGTATAAGTAACACGTATTTTTTTTTGGGAGCCTACGGAGGTATGATGTACCAAAAGGAACAGTTTTATGCCCTTATTTCTGTTTTGCTATGGTGCTTACAATATGTTATATATTTTAGCTTCTTCCATCAGACGACTTTTACCTGGTGATGATGTCACGACTCGGAAGTACAATACCCGAGGATGACTTGTCTTCACTCACCTGGATATGATTTTCCCAGCGCAGTGCTTTCGTCCAATGGTTGTGCCTTAACCACAAGGATGCTGATTTTTGTTATCAACTGGAACAGTTCAGTGATACAGACACCTACCAACATAGGGAGCAAAAAAGGAGCCAACGTTTTCACGGTTTAGCGGGACATGACTTTAAGTTTAGTTTTTAGTTAGTACTACTCAAAGTTTGAAGTAAACTGAAGCATCTGTGTCACGTCGTGTTAGAAAGGAACTGTTAGTTTTAGGACTTTACATCTGCTAGAAGTAAATACTGAGCTTAAATTTTTTCTCTTGGCTGTTTTCTTATTATTACATTTTTCTTCTTCCGTTCATTCATTGTAAATAATTTTGTAAATGTTGTAATGGGTGTTAAGTTGTTCTGGTAGTTATTGTCCCAGGTTAAAAATTTAATGACTTTTTCATTCGGTATAAATTTTCGCATGTATACCAAAGTTCAACCATCAAAGACTTGTTCGATTAATGACCATTGCTATGAGCATACAGTACCTGCAAATAGTTTCACCGACGTCGGAACTTCATTCTAAAATTAGACTATGAGTTCATTTGAATGACCTCTTTTTTAATATAGATACATGGTAATTTACTTAGTGAACACCGAGGGGTACACATCGTGGACAAAAAAGTAATCTTCAGTAAATCTTGCCTTTTAAACATGTATTTATCTCAAACAATGCTTAATGTTTTAGTTTTAATGTGATAAATATATCGATTTAGATTAGTAATGTTCTTTGCTTATTTATATAATTTGTTTTGATTTATTAAAGACATGTATTTGTTCATTTAGGTCTGAGATGAATTTACATGGTTAAATATAATTAATATTATATTTAATTTTCTTGTAATATTTTGTTTTCATGTTGTCTCCCCGTCAAGGGCTGAGCACCTGACCCTCAATGTGCGCGACCACACCCTAGGTAGGTATACGAGTCAGCTCCGTATACTTCTGGAAGACATTTTCTATTCATAGAACTTAAAGTTCTTTTCAGTATTACAGTATTCTAATACATTTATGATGATCGTTTCATTTATAACATTGTGAGGCCTATCTTAAATTAGAAAGATGATTTATTCTTAAAATAGAATTCAAGATGGCCGTTGCGCATTTCTTATATGCAAATGAGTTACTATAAATTGTAACTAGGTCATCCAAGATGGCGCCCGTTTGTTTAGTTTGTTTACACACAAAGAGACGCCTATACTACTCAGCATTTTATGGTTCGTTTATGAAAAATAATGCACTAGATTCGACATTACTCTATGTACATGACACTACGCCGTTTTGAAAATGTCGAATGAAAAGCTTTAAAACATTTTAGAATTAAAGAAAAAAATATATATATTCACTAACGTGTCCGGGTAATTTGAAAAAAAAGTCCTGGACTGGACAAGCGTTCGTTTATTCAACGGATAATTCAAGCAACTGGCGTCAGCAGACGAACAGTTTTGTTTTTAGATTTCGGAAAGAACTGAGGGAAACAGGAACTTTTAGGACGCCGCAACGCTTAAAACGAGTACCTTGCAAACCCGTAAGTGGATTTGACGAGTCTGTCATAAGAAACAAAATTCAGGAATTTTATACTCATGCCCTCAGCTGTCGACATTGAAGGACCTTTTGACTGTTTTGAAATACAAAACTTAGTTACCCAGTCAGAGGATGGTTGTTACGTAAAACGCTGCGGAAGATGAGTTTCATTTGAAAAAGAACAACCGATAACAGAAGGTTCTCATAGAGAAGCCCTCCATTGTCAAATAGCGACTGGCACTTTATGCAAAGCAGAGAGAGCAAGGAATGTTGTGTTGTTTACACGGACGAAACCTGGATTGACACAGCTTTTGCGGCCAATAGATGATGGCAAGTGAAAACCTGCTGGCTGCTCTACCCCCTTCTAACGGTTTATTCATGCCGGAAGTCGCAACGGCTTTATCAAGACGCACAACTGGTGTACAAATCATCATAATCAGCTGGAGACTTTCATAGTGAAATAATCGGGCAAAACTTCACGAAGTGGTTAGAAGAAAAGCTACTTCACAATATACATTACCCCAGTGCGATCGTGATGGACAACGCAAGTTATCATTCGATGCAAGCAGAGAAGTTCCAGACTTCCAGTTCTAGAAAGAAGGAAATTTAGGTAATTGATTTTACTTGAAAAAAAAAAAATCATGTAATAAAAATATCGTTAAAATTGTTCCTACTGTATTTAGCAATACATTGTCTTTTTGTCATTTTTTTCAGGAATGGCTTTGTAAACATAACAGTGCCTTATAGGATGGCTTGTTTAAACCACAAGTTGTTGATCTGTTCAGACTGCATTAACTGGCACCATCATATTCCGTAGACAAAATGATGACGTCATAGTCATATAGTCCTGCACCCCAATCGGCCCCGTCTTACTATCCAGAGTTTAATGCCACAGTGTTGATTTGTAGCCAGTAAAAGTCCCTTGTTTGCCATAGGAATTTTACTTTTAGGTTAAAACAATAATAAAAGAACAATTCCTACTGTTAACATTAAAAGAAAATATAACGTTCTTTTTTTCATTTTACACTTGCCTGATTTATACACATGTTTATGCCTTTCCATCATTTCAGACAGTCTAACCAACATTGCCTTTACGGAGAATGTGGAGGACAGGTGGAGAATGCTTGTGATTACGTCGAGAAGGCTATAGAATATATGATGGTATGCGATCGTAACACGGGTAACATCAGGATAGAATTATCATTGACCTGGCAGATGACACGATTGATTCCAATGACGGAAGTAGCTGACACGACCAGTGTGGGTAGCATTACTGATAACTCAAGCGAAGTGGAATGAGCTGATCTTCTGTTGTTTTGTAGTGTTTTTGTACATTAATATTATACTGTGATAAAAATATAATGAAATAAAGAAGAAATTAGACAAAAAATACAAAAATAAGAAAACGTGAGATAAAGTACATAAAATGTAAGAATGAAAGCAAAAGAGATAAAATTTAAGTACAACAAAGAAATGGTATGAAACGAATTCGAACTCATTAGAAAACAAGGCAGGTGCGTTGATCGGTTTGTAGCAAAAGCAGCGTGTACATATTCCAGCATAGTTCAAGTTTTGCAAAATAGTATTACCGTTTTTCCTTCCCCATGCCCAAACTTTCCCCGTTGGCTCATATCACATGGGTTCAGTATGTCGCTTCTGAGGCTAGAATTCGCATAGCTCGAACGATATGTAACTATGCTCGACAACAACTAGAATGCTAAACTGTATATATCTTTGATTAAGGAAATTTTGTATTACATGTCTTACCATTTCAGGACAGCAACAAGTTCGTTAAAGCAATTCAGAAAAACCTCGTCGACTTCTGGACCTTTGTGGCAGTTATGGTTCTTTACAGCTTGATAGTTATTCTGTTCTCTTTATGGGCGGAATTCCAATGGCGATGGACTCTTATGCTTTTAATTGATGCAGTCATCGTTGCGCTTTTACTGCTTGTTTTCAAATGGTCGTGGTGCAGGCAGCGTATGAGAAGTTTCTGTATAAAATATATTAAACGGATTAGAGGTAATAATGTTTGGTGCATGAAAAAAAGAATAGAATTAAAAACAATTAAGGTATTGGATATGCATATATGACCACATGACTCATTCACAAATATTTCAACTAAGCAGCAATTTTAATTATCACTATGTATCCGTTCAATGATAAAAGGTCAAAATGATTTAACATCCTGGGCTGATTCTGAAATAATTTCGTGCCGGGTTAGAATTTCCATAAGTAACCCATTAGCACAGTTTGTCGACCAGAATACAATAAGTTGGATTATAAAAGGCTAAAGCAGTTGAATACCTGAAATAAAACTAAAACCTTATCTTTTAAATCACAATTGACCCCCATAACTCTAATTACTTGATTAAGTTCTCAGTTTTAAAAACACTTCAAGCAAAATATCAAACATTTGCAGATTGGGAGACCTTCAATGTTTTTTTCTTCTTTTAATTCGGGTAAAGTAAAAGGTAAATACTCAGAAAGCAGATTTTTTTTATATATAATTTGCACATTGATGTTTGCATAGTTCATGAAATTTAAGATTTGTCAGCTGACCTACCGGCCTCTATTGGTGTTATCATTTTTGTTTGCACATACCATAGCGACCCATGGTGTCAAATTATGAAGGGCATTACTAGGTTTCCTGAAATAATAAAGAATTGTTAAAATTGTTCTGCTCTATATTCACGAAGATTATGAATTTTGCCGTGTATGCGAAGTACAGTCTCAAACCGGGTACACAGACTGTACAGTTACATGCAGTCACCGCTCATTCATCTGTAAGCTAGGTACACAACGGGGAAGAAGTTTACTTTCGATTTCTCTTGCGATAATAAATAACAAAACAAAAATTTAAAATTAGAATAAATCATTTAAACTTCTGGTAACAAAACTACCGAATATCCTCTATTCAAGAAATGTGCCTTCTAATATTCAATGACGTTTAAGACAAATAGTTTATCTTTTCAGCCCGCAGCCCTTACGGGTCCAGGATACCATTGAATGAAGATCGAAAACCAAATTATAAAGGTAACGCTGAACAAAAGAAAATTTATTTTACATTACAAATATACGTATGAGTTTTTGTTACGACAATAAATTAGTAAAGTAAGAACTTCATTAAATATCTAGTATAAAGTATAATTTGGACCATTTAATTGTCCATAGATCAGAAATGTCAATATGACAATATAGTAGCTGTGAAGTAATACTATAACATTCTGTTTACTAACTCGATAGCCTAGAGATATGGCGCTCGCTTCGAACGCGATCCTTGGCTTCTGCATGTCAATTACATGAAAAATGGTTCAGCAGCTCCCATGTTCGAAACAGCATGGAAAAGGAAGTTGGTCTTTCTCATACCCTCGTGACGTAGAGTGAAAATCCAAAAGCATGAGGTGTTGAGAGATTTTGATAACTTGTAAACTTGTTTTAAAAACGACTTAAATCAGAGTAAAATTACGGCATGTATTTCAAAATATTCAAATTCAAAGTGACAAAAAAAAACGACATCGGTACTGCACTGAGGTACTTAGATATTCGCCAGCTCGATACATCAGAGGTTCTTTTGTTCGTATTTGTGTCACTTGTTGCTTTTTAAGTGACACTTACATAGCTTTGGGTTCTTCGACGATTTTCTATCTCTTGGAGGCAGGGTGAACACCCTAAGTGCCAATCCGAGCATTATTTCAGGCACGAGCGGACACCTTGGTTGTGCCATAGACTTTCCGCAAATTTGCTAGATTGTATCCTCACATTGAATTATTTTAGAGATGTACCTTTTATGTAGTAAACGTACTAGATACGTGTTTATGAATCCACAGTTGGTTTGCAACTATTATTAATTAAAAGCTGTCTTCAATCAGTTTTTTCTACTTTGTATACCACTTTACCACATAACTTTATAAATAAAAAAAACTAACAGCCCTAATCCAAAACACTTATGCCAGAAAAAAGGCTACTTTCCTCGCTTGCAATTTCGATCAAGTATTTGTGGTGCACGCGTTTGCGTGCTGGGGGGTTCGTTTTGAGGAGGCTGCGCTTTTGGTGCGTGGCATTCCCTGTTTGATATTTTTCTTTGTTTTTATTACTCGTTGCATTGTAAAAACTTATCTTGTGTGGACCTGTGGCGAAAGTTTTTAAAACCCTTTCCTTTTAATTGAAAATAAATTTGAGGCCCCAAAGAGGGTAAACCCTCTTATTCAACTTCCCGGTACATAAAGACATAAAGATTTTACAAACTCACATATATACATTTACATATTTGCTATTAATAGTCAAGAATCTAAAATTCAGTGCTACGATTTTGTACCAAACATCAATTATATTCCTATGTTAAATCTAAGATTTCAAAATTGTGATTTTTCTGATATTTAGCACATAAAACAAAGACAACATTAATAAAATATCATGCTAAAGCTCATGAGTTTGTGCCGTATAGAAAAAGGTATATCCCTTATGACTGTCAATTTCTTATCATTTATTTTACAGTTAGTATATTTATATATATTTTACCATAAAAAGAAGGAAGTTTAGCCCTTTTTCATTTGATTCTGTTATTCCTAGAATGATTTTTGCGTCACAATTTTACATACAGGTTTTTAAAGAAATTTGTCAAGAAATTAGAAACCACTTGACAGTCCCAGGAAAGATCTTCTATAGTTTCTACGCAACATTTGCAAAACGTACAATGTGAATTATCTATATAACTTATTTTGTATAAAAAGTCATTGGTTCTTAAGTTTCTTTGAACTATTCTGCATTGAAAACATTGTATAGACGTGGCATTGGTAAATTTAATAGGCAGAGAAAACATGTTTTCCCATTCATTTTATTTTAATCTCTAGATTTTGCTACATTTCAATTTTCATAAAGTTTCATATATATTTGACTTTGATATGTTATACATTGGCTGATGTCCTTTTGGATATTTTAAGATATTTTTAAAATTTGGTGGAAGAAATGGTCGAAAAACTTGTTTCTCAAATATATAATTCTTCTGTTTTAGGTATTGTGATACAGCAAGTGTAATTCCTTTAAAATGCAGAAAATTTGCGTTTAAATTATATCTTTGATTAAATCCGTCAAAGTTGTAAACATTCTATCCGAATTTAATAAATCTCTTATACAGTGAACCCTAGAATCAAGCCCTGATTAAACTAAAACTCTTACCGCCAATTAAAATTTCTGCATTATAAAAAAGAGGATAATTTAATATGTTCCTACTGTCGAAATCTTGGAAAATATTGAAAAATACTTTTAATACGTTTGATTCGGTAATGCAGTTTTAGAACAAATTTTACAACACTTGTCGCAGATTTATTTTTATATTGTTATGAAAAGAATTTATTTTACGATTTATTCCCGAGAGCTGCAGATAATAAAACTTACAACTAGGATACTATTGCTTCTTTTCTAGATTTACATCTGTTTTTTACGATACATTTATACATACTTAACCAAAACAAGGAATTTCATGCCCCACAAACTGAACGATTTTTCAGTTGGGAGTTTTAGTTTTTTTCTGTGTGTACATATATGTGTCATAAAAAGTTAATAGAACTACTTATTTATGCAAGCACTTAGGTTTTCTGAATACTTTTAAAAGTCAAACAAATGGGCTGTTTTTCCTTATTCTATTCATTTGAATTTATTTGTTTATTTTGTTGGGTTTTAACGTCGCACCGACACAATTTTAGGTCATATGGCGACTTTCCAGCTTTAATGGTGGAGGAAGACCCCTGGTGTACCCTCCGTGCACAATTTCAGCACGAGCGGGCACCTGGGTAGAACCACCGACCTTCCGTAAGCCAGCTGGATGGCTTCCTCACGTGAAGAATTCTACGCCCCAAATGAGGTTTCGAACCCACATCTATTCATTTGAAATAAAAAAGCCAAATTCTTTGTGAAAGCAACGAGAAATACTCAAAACTTTAAACATCAACAAAGAATTACACTGGAACACTTGTAAAAGATCTACTTTAATTCATCTCGAAAATATGAACATCTGATAGATGCAAATGAAGATAAACATGTAAGATCAAATAGAAAATGAAACAAGGAACAGAAAATTCCTAAAATCAAAAGTAAGTCATACAACATCCTTTCAAACAAACTTGGACAAGGGGATTAAAAAATTGTAAAAATGACTAGCAAAAGGTCAGATAAATCATATAATAAAAAATGAGGCCGCTCCTTGACCCCATTCAACTGTATTTCGGCACATCGGCATGGTCGCTACTGTGTATAGAATCACGAACGTTGAGGTTGAAAATAAAGAACATTGAAACTTTCGAATTACTTAGCAAGTTCACTTCTGAGCGTTTTGATTTCTTAGAATGCACCAATCTGATCACTTCGGCCAACTCAATGTATTATACGGCGAATGCGGAAATATCCGATGTTTCACGATTGAGAATGCACATCCATGCACAGTATGTTTACAATATTTTGTTTGTTTTACAGTGACAGTGCAAAATAGAAAATAAGCCTTTTAAATTTTAGAGGAGTACGGGTAAAAATAACGTTTACTACGGCAACGTGTGAACTGTTTATCAACTTAACAGTTGATCATTTGAGAAGTCTAAATTTGCTGACTTCTGTAAATAAAATCTGAAAAGTAGATCCCTCGGAAGCATCGAGAACAAGGCAAACAGTGAAAATTGCAGACTCGGTTTGATTGAGTCTGTTCATGAGCAGTTATGGAAAATGCAACACTGCCCACGCCCCATAGCACCGGCTTAAGCAGTATTCAATCTCTAAATCTAAATGAGTTGAAATCAATGATCCCGAAGGACCAGAAAATATAACAACACTGAGATGAAGTCGGGTCGACTTTTTACGGCCGCCACACAGCACTTAACACGCGCTGTAAGTTTTGTTTTTAATCTTCCAAACATCAACAGTCAACAATATTTGAATGTTAAGAATGTGTTATACAATAAAGCAGATCATTTTATACCAATTTCAAATATGTATATAAGAAATATGAACAAAATTAATGTATTAATGTGTTCATCAATTGATTTCTTTCCAAATTAAATAATTTTAAGTTTAATAAAACATTATAGGAAAAAATCGTATGGATTTAAAATCTTCATAATAAGACCTAAAAATTGTTTGTTTCCGGTAATATGCCCCGAAATAGGATAGGTAGGTCGTTAATTTTTCTTTTTGAACATTTTTATTAAGTAGGACTTTATGGAAATTATTTTTGTGTCAAAAAAATGAATACAAATATGGAGTTGTTGACGTGTAGGCTAAGACAAGTATCAGCTAGATGAAAAGAAAAGATTATCTCCTCTCCGGACATTGTCTTTACCAACATGGTACGCAAAAATATGTACGTTGTTCTATGGGCTGAATAGTTCGAAAGTCAATCTACAATATGGACTATTTCTATTGTCGACCTATGACCTAGACATTTTTGAAAGTTAATTTACGATCTGTACATTTTCGAATATCTACCTATGACCTTGTCCTTTTAAATATTGATCTAAATCTTCGACATGGCCTTTTTCAAATGTGTACATAGACTTTTGGTGTCAGAAGACGAATATTATGTAAAGATAAATTTGAAAGATATCATTTTAATTCGTAAACTTTGTCTTATTTTGCTCTACATTTTTGTTGATAGGTGAAGCACATTGAATGTTTTAATAACCATAGCTACGCATTACCGGCGCAGTCGCTTTTTCATCTGTCATGATTTGAATTTAAATAGATAATATTTGCACTGAACACTTGTTCGCTAGAAAATACGTCAAAATGCAGCAAAACATCAGGCCGACATGCACCAAGAATATGCCATTGGCATCATTCGGACGTAGGAGGCGAAAGCGAACAACATTAAACTAAGTCAGTATCACTGTTTATAATGCATGTTATGTCATCACCGACTCGCACAGAGTATGAGCAGTTGTTAAGTTATATAGAACGTTTTGCGAAAAGCAATGTCATTTATAAACTAATGAAGCAGACGCCACAACCATGTTCGATCACCTGTGTCTCTATTTTCAAAAGGTTAGTACGATTCGCAAATGTCTCGTACTTGCTTAAAGACAGTGGAGATGAAGAGAGAAAACAAAATATCCGTTAACGTCAATGTATGACGCCTTCGATAAAGACCAAGTACTCAAGTTCAGCACTCTGTCTTAGATATTTTGCATAAGTGTTCATACTGTTCAGTATTCAAACCAAACAACTCAATCGATATAGGTGTTGTTCAGCAAAATTAAAGAATTTTACAAATATTGAATAATGCAAACTAATGAAAGCATGAAGGCACGACGTCGTTAACGTCGTTTAAATGTGATCACTGTGCTCCGGGTTCGTGTAAATGACTGTTTTCGAAGTGACGTTATTCCTGACTGTATGGTCAGAATCACGCCAGATTGGCTGTGCAGTGAGTAGAAAGTTTGCGAGTTACGATGGTTTATTTTTTTTTTGTTTTACTTCATTGAAGTATATATAAAAGCTAAAGAAATAATCTACGCTATTTTTGAATACCCTCGTATATACGAATTGACGTTTATGAATGTTATCTACGGCCTGGACTTTTTTTCGAATTTCTTTCTACGACTTTGAACGTATTATGCTGTAAAACAATGAATGAGAGAAATTGTCACAAATAATGTTTGTCAGTGCTGTGGTGCAAAATCTGTTATTTTCTCGACTGGTCTATTTAGTCTCATTGAAGAGGCCAAACAGTTTTATAGCATATTTTTGGCTTAAACGCAATGCTTATACAATGCTTAAAAATAAAATCTTAATTTCTTTCCAGTAAATTGTTTTTGTAGTCCCCTTTAAATAATAAAAATTATTGCCCAAATTGAATGATGGACCAGTCCCTTTTAGAAATGTAGCAGAGTAAGTTGTGTAAAGTTGGCTACGAGATCGACAATCATTGCGATGAAGACATGAAGACTCAAATCTGCAGTCGCAAATCAATATTTACAACGTTTAGACCGTAGATCCACATTCGGCATTGCTCATCACGTCAATCAAAATAAACTGATCTGCAATCCTAGATCAACACTAAAGACGTTACGCTCGTAAATCGAAAAGTCCAAGTCGCAGATCGACATTCGATAAAGTCAAGATCTAAGATCAACATTAAAAAAAGACTAGATCCTAGAGCCACATTAAAAGTCCAGGTTACGGACCAACATTCAAGAAATGTTAAAGTCGTATAGTCTTGGTCGTAGAGATATTTTACGTTATCCTCCTGATGTCAATGAAACATGTTTATTGTAATCATTTTTGTCCTATAAGTGATAGTATGACTTTATTCTCGAATAACATTTTATCAAACTAATGAACACCTACTTCCACCAAAACACAAGTTTACTTTAAGACATTTGAAAAAGGAAATCCAAGAATTTCGTTTTAAGTATGTCTAAGTTCCAGCAGACAAGGCGGCCAACAATATTATCATCATTTGACGCCTACATTGTATTAATGTTTTACAAAACGAACTAAATAGCACTAAAACTTATACATTGAGTCCTTCTGTTGAAAATAATTTGGTCACTGATCACATCACTGAAGTTTCTAATTTAAAAGTTCGTATAGACGATCAACAAATTAAACTACCAACCATGTACTGGATGCCTAAATTGCATAAACAACCATATAAAGCCCGCTTCATCGCTAATTCAAGCTCTTGTACAACTAAAATATTTCAAAACTATTAACATCATGTCTAACTGCTGTGAAAGCCCACGTGGAAAGATACTGCGATAAAGTATACGAAAACTCTGGTAAACATTTATTATGGTCGATTAAAAATTCTGGCGAAATCCTGGATAAGTTTAAAATTAATAATTACAAGGTATCTACAGTCAGTACATACGATGTTTCTACTTTGTATACCACTTTACCACATAACTTAATAAATGACAAACTAACTGCTCTAATTCAAAAGACTTTTGCCAGAGAGAATTCTACATTTCTCGCTTGCAGTTTTGATAAAAAAAATTTACTAGCAATATTATTAAACATTATACAATGTGGACCTGTGACGAAGTTTGTAAAGCCCTTTCCTTTTTATTGAACAACATTTACATCAGGTTTGGGAATGCAGTTTTTAGACAAGTAGTTGGTATTCCCATGGGAACAAATTGTGCACCCCTTGTCGCAGATTTGTTTTTATATTGTTATGAAAGAGGCTTTATGTTGAGCCTTTCTCCAGATACGCAGGCAGATATTATAACTGCATTTAATAATACATCACGCTATCTGGATGATATTCTTAATATGGATAATCCGTTTTTTGGTCAATTGGTGGGTACTATTTATCCTAGGGAGCTTCAGTTAATTAAAACTAACAATTCGGATACTGATGCTTCGTTTTTAGATTTACATCTCTCTATTTATGACAATATTATACATACCAAGATTTATGACAAGAGGGATGATTTTAACTTTAGTATTGTAAATTTTCCCAATTTGGATGGGGATGTACCTCAGGCTACATCTTATGGGGTATATATTTCTCAATTAATTCGGTTTGCCAGAGCGTGTAGTCATGTCAAGCATTTCAATGAACGTAATCTATATATTACAAGTAAACTTCTTCAGCAAGGCTACCGTTATTACAAATTGCGTAAATAGTTTGCTAAATTTTACTATCGTAATTCTGATTTAGTTTTAAAATCCAATAGTAATTTAAAGACACTTGTGCGAGAAGGTATTTCTAAACCCGTTTTTTATGGGGATGTGGTTTACAAACTTCGTAAGATCTTAGGTCATGGTAATTTTCCAAATGTATTTGGTAAAATTATAAAACGTTTTATTAAAAGAGGTTACGACCCAACTGTTTTGAGACATACCGCATGTTTAATGTTCAACCCGTTTACAGTTGGACACTACGCTTCCCTCTTTGATTGTGTCTGACGGAAGAGGGGGATGACTCTATGATAAGCAGTTTTTAAATCCTACCAGGACTGAACTGTTTTGATATCTGTCTTCTGGCCTGTTTCGTCGGGCCCTTAAGGGTGTTTCTCTTGTTGCTCTGTCTTTTGAAAAGGCATTGAGTACATACGTTTTTGTTCTAAAGGTTTGCTTTTTATATTTTTATACACGAGCATTTTTGTGTTTTACATGCCATGCCTTTTTGTTTCCAATACGTGTGTTAGAGATTCACCTAGAGGGGATAACTTTTATTTACACTGTCCCGAGTCTTTGGAACATGGTGGGGGTAAGAGTGAGGTTGGGTGCGCACCATAAAACGGTTTAAGCTCCCCAGTGGTGTTTTTGCCACTGACCGTTCCAAGGCGATGCCCCACTGTGTTCCTTTGTTTGTTCGTTTTGTCCTCTTGTGTAGGCTTTGTGTGTATGCGCGTGTATGTGTGTGTGTTCCTTTGTTCGTTTTGTCCTCGTGTGTTGGCTTTATATGTCTGCACGTGTATGTCTATGTGTGTGTGTATGTGTATGTGTGTGTGTTTGTGGTGTGCACGTCTGCGTGATGTAGGTTTCGTTTTGGGGAGGCTGCGATTTTGGTACGTGGCATTCCCTGTTTGATATTTGTCTTTGTTTGTTTTTGTTTTTTTTGTTTTATGTAGTGTGTTCCCAGGTTAAGTTTGATGGCTGGTACTCATATTACATAATTTATCTCATTTTCTTAGGTATAGATTCGACAGGTTCAGAGGGAAAAGACAAAGGGGAGTGTGGTGGGTCTATGGTAGGACAAACGAGCAACTTGTAAAAATCAAATCTTCATTCACATCGGTGATTTGTGAGCAAAGAATGTGAAAAATGTGCAAAACATCCAATTATAATAAAAAATCAAACAAGTCATGGTATAAGACTATACCTGCTGCTAGTAGATAATCTTCGACCAAATAAAAATAGAAGAAACATTGAATTATCTGTAGCTGAAACAAACAGTACAAACCTAACGTTGAACTAGATACACGTGGTCTTAACCTTGTATAGTGGCGTGTGTTTGTCTGTACATTTTAATCACTATCATAATCGGTGTGTGCTATTTGTGCTGTGTAATGAAATATTTACTTTTTTTCACATAATATGTATCCAGATTTATTTTAGTAGTCTAGAATTTCTTTTAAATAAAAATCAATAGTTCTCTTTTGTATTCCTCTTATATATATATCCAGATTTTTAACTTTTTACATCATCCCTTACAGATCTTCCGCATTTAGAAACTGAGTTAACGTCTCACACTGTTCTAATTTATTCTTCAGTATAAAAATACCATTCCAGTTACGTAACAGCGACGAATTTATGTTGTGTTTACTCATATTTCGTTACAATATACAAATAATGTACACATAAAAACAATCAAAGTAAAAATGCATATAATTGGGCCAAACTTCTTTCAATGATAGCGATTGACCCTCCCAATTGTTTTACCAGTGCTATTGCGTGATTTTTATATACATCTCCGCACTTTAAAAACGCACCACTTAATAAATACACAAATTACACTTTCTGAGTGGACCAATTTATTCATTCTTGTATTATATAGTAATCTCAATATCTCTTCCATAAGATGTGCAAAAATGAAAAAGTTCTATAAATAAAAACTACTTTTTTTAAGATGTTTATATCTGGTACCCCTCAGTTTCAAAATTCACAAAATAGAATTCTGAGATTTTTTATTACTTATTTCACGCATAAAGTCTTCCAATATTAATTTAAATGATAACAAATGTCTTTTTCCAATACACTAGTCACTTGTCGCTTAATTAAAATCATATTTATTCAAAACCACTCATCCGTGAATTATTATGCACAGGTAAGACGTTTAGCATGTTTTGCATGTGCACTGTACATGTGAGTTGTCAAATAATATAAAATTGATAAATTCGTGATCTCTAATAAAATACTGGTCGTCTGTGAATTTTGACTTGGAAGGTGGTGTTATTTAATAGGACGAAATGAACAGTTTTTGTTAACCGACTTTTGTTAAATTTTTCTTGTTTGTGTACCAGATAATGAATTTATGTAATCACATAAAAGTAATGGAATTGTCGTATAAAATAAAATTTTTGACCCATTTTCTGAGTGGTGCGTTTTTAAAGTGCGGAGGTGTATCATCTTGTCACTATGACACAATGTTGCATGTCAAAACTTGCCAAATTATATAACCATTTACTTTATGTAGGACAATACTGTATATACATCATTTACCAATATTAGACTTCTGTTTACGTCGCTTTCCAGTAACGAATATGAAATATAAAATATACCATATGAAGAATGTTGAACATACAATAAGAATAACGACAAATATAATAACAATGGTAAGACTTATAATATGAATGATACGACATGGAATAACAATATTAAAGATACAATAACAATGACGAAATATAGAATAACAATTAAATGACTTTTATCATATGAATATCGAACGTAAAATAAGAAAAGCTACATATACAATAACAACAGCAACTTTTAGAATATGAATGACACGACATTGAATAACAGTAACAAACATGCATATAATAATGATAACATACATATAAAATTTAGCAACCTTTGACATGCCATAGACACAGTGTATTTAGTGTTTCTCTATTTTTCTATTTTTAAACCAATCACTTGCCATTTCGAAGCGGGTATAGTACACGAATTCATGTGTCTTCAGACATTGATACACAAAGTAAACGTTTTAGTCGCTATTCATGCATAAAGAAAACATGATACGAAGACTAAATGCATGGTATTATTTTTATAGGTGATGACTATGATTCAGGTACTATGATTTTTAATTACCATACTATTGTTCATGGAAACGGTCAATATGTTAATATCCATAACTGGAGCGCACAAACAACAACACTAGCAAAAGTCTGTATTCAAGGATTTATTAAACGATTATTATTCTTTACTCGTTATTACCAACATGGCATTCACTATATGTTTCAATTTCTGTGAGGTATCAAAGGAGAACGCCGAGAAGTCGTTCACCTGAGTTATATTGGTTGCTTGAATTGGTAATATGGTTGATATTTGTGAAATTATTTTGAAATAGTGCCAGTATTTTACGACAAGAATATGTTAAAAGTGTCTGCTAAGCAAAAACGGACATTTAATGTTTGTTTATCTGTGTTGTGGATAGGGTGAGAAGGATAACACGTTGGGGAAAATATTGACAGAGGATTCTTAGAGGCAATACCAAACAACTGGCAATGTACAGAACATGATAGACATCTCCAGTAAGCGTAGAAAACTGGTGGGTTGTAAAACTTACAAAGGTTATGGAAAAAAAGAAGAAAAGAAGTAATCGAACAAATGTTCTGTCCATTCTTAATCTACAATAAGATATAGGTACGTGTTTTGTTTACTCGAGTTTCGCATCATTAAAACGTTATTTCCTCAATGATTAGATAGTTCTACATACCATATATCTTAGTTCTTCCTGTAGTGAATATAATCAACTGCCTAGGGAAGTAAAATCTCAGTTGATTCAAGGGTGTAGATCAAATGAACTACGCAAAAGAGCATTGAGAGATGATTATTCATTGAATGACTTACAAAAGTTGGCAAGAACATTAGAAATATCAGAGTCACAAGCTACAGAAATTGGGAAGAAAGTACAAGCAAATGGACAAACAGCTTCTGTTGATAGAGTAAAATCAAAACGTACACCAAAGTTCTCAAGAAACCCAAGACCAACAGTACATAAAAATCGAAATCAGCCATCAAGACAAAACACTAAGTGTACAAGCTGTGGTGGCAACTTTCCACATAAGGGTAAATGCCCCGCATTTGGCATGGAATGTTTTAATTGTCACAAGAAAAATCATCTGATTTCTGTGTGTCGTAAAAGCAAACAAAATAAACACCATTTGCGAGAAATACATGAAAGTGAATAAGAGTTCAGATAACGAGGGTACTTTTGGAATTAGTGTACGTGTGAATAACATTCGGAGATTGTCGCATGTGACTGTAAAGGTCAATGGAATCAATGTAAATGCGCTTGTAGATACAGGGTCAACAATAAACATTGTAAGTGAAAAAATGCTAAGAAAAATGCAGCCGTATCCGAAACTGAAGCTGTCACACACAAAAGCTTATGCATTTGGACAAAGCAAAGCTCTTCCCATAAAAGGACAATTTACATTCACGATGACGAGAAGTCCAGCAATCTGACGTCATTTGCAACGCATGTCGGAATTTGGCGTTTCAAGCGATTAAATTTTGGAGTGTCGTCGGCACCGAAAGTGGCAAATGCTATAAGGTTTAGATTGAACTATGAACATTTCTGACGATATTATCGTACATGGGCAAACACGTGAAGAACATGACAAAAATCTGGAATCGGTTTTACAAAGAATAAAGGAAAGAAATGTAACCTTAAACAGAGCAAAATGTGAGTTCGGGAGAACGTCTTTTAAATTCTATGGCTTGGAATTACACGCATCAACACGTGTATCATTGAAGGTTCCATGTTCACCGCCGTTTGAATACATCCGCGGATGTCTCTAAATTGCTTTTTGTACTTTTAACATGTGAAAATGTTAAGTTCTGCTCAACCCGGGGCTAGAGGGCGTGGACGGTAGCATGCATTTCCACTATCGTCCAAGAACAGGCTCAATCAAACCGAGCCTGCAACATTTTCGTTTTGGTCGTGTAGGGCGACCTGTGAAGTTTCCACTTTTTTCTATTTCATATTTTCGAAAAACGGAATATAACCCGCCCGTCAAAGGTGGAGGCAATACAAAATGTTGAACGTCCAAAAAATGCTGCAGAAGTAGCCAGTTTCCTTGGAATGACGAACTATGTATCACGATTAATTGAAAACTACAGCACAAAAACAGAGCTCCTCAGGAGATTAACACATAAAAATCAGAATTTTTAATGGGGAAATGATCAGGAGAGCGCGTTCCAAGAGCTCAAGAGTGCTCTTGTTATTGACCATGTGATAGCGTACTTTGATCCAAATCGTGATGTTACAGAACTCTGGGTTCAACTTGATGGATCCCCTGTGGGATTATCCGCGATTCTGATACAAGGGAACAAAATTACCTCATATGCAAGCCGTGCGCTAAGTGAAGTCCAGCAAAGATACAGTCAGACGGAACGCAGTGACGTGACGAAAATGTGTTTAAGTGTTATGAGAAACTTAGTGATGAGATTACCGTAGTAGAAAATGGTCCAGTGTTACTACGAGGGACACGTTTATGTATTCCGACAGAATTACAGCAAAACACTGTAAACTTATCACATGAAGGACATATGGGACGTCTGAAATGCCTCCTGTTCTTAAGAGACAGCGTTTACTTTGCGTATATGGATAATATGGTATGTGCAAAAAGTGCATTCCGTGTATGGCCGCAACATCAGCGTCTATACCAGATCCAAAAAAGTCAAGCGAGTTACCGGCGAAACCGTTTGATGAAATATCTGTTGAGTTCTGTGGAAAATTTCATTCAGGAGAGTACTATATGGTAGTTAAAGATGACTACAGCAGATACCCGATTGTTGAAAAACTAACAAATATTACAGCACAAACTGTAGTCCCGTGCCTAGAGACAGTGTTTAGTATGTTCGGAATTCCGAGTGGTGTGAGGACGGACAACGGTCCACCCTTCCAGAGCCAAGCTTTTGCGGATTTTGCTGAACAAATGGGATTTAAGCACAGAAAAATAACTCCCTATCACCCCATGGGAAATGCTTTTGCTGAATCATTTATGAAACCGTTACAAAAAGCTATTAAAACTGCGAGAGCCTCAGGAAAAAATCACAGGCGAGAATTGAACACATTTCTGATGAATTATAGAAGTATTCCACACCCATCTACAGGTTTGAGCCCGGCAGAAATCATGTTCAGAAGAAAAGTGAAAACGCGACTGCCTACTTTCCAAATAAAAAACAATGACCAGTACATTAGGCAGAGAGACAAAAATCTTAAAGATAAAAATAAACGCTATGCAGACATACGCCGGAAATCAAGGACATGCACATTAAAACCGGGTTATCGTGTCTTAATCAAATAGACGATAAATAAGAAACTGGATACTCCGTTCAATCCAGTTCCGGGAATAGTCGTGTCTCGAAAAGGGTCAATGATAAATGATAGACACAACGGGAAGTACATTACCAGAGATGCATCGCATTTTAAATTCGTTGGTGATTAAATAAAAAACAACGTGCAAGTGATTCTAGTATGGATTTAAAAGTGCAGGCCATAATAATGCCTGATCATTTAGAATACAATTGTGTTAAATCATGTAAATGTATTGCAAGATAAAGCCATGAGTTTATGCTTTTAGCGTGCATGTCATAATAACACGTGCAAAGTACATGAAGAAATTGCAGTTTATTGTAAATGGAATGTGCATAACAATCTAAGGCAGTTAATTAAATATTTCTATAAATTCATTTTGGAACTAAAAACAAAGAAATGTAAATGGCACTCATGAGTCTATAAAATAAATAAGCCACAATTTGGCGTATCAGTTTGCTATTAGATTTGTTGGCTCATTCTTGTCAAAAATGTAATTAAGTGTTTAGTCTGGCTTCAAAGTTTAATCAGATGTGAATAAAAGGAATGATAGCCATGAAACGATGCTAATTTAAAAGTCATTTAAACTAATTTATAAACTTTTGGCATCGGGTTAGAATAACAGTAAACGGCTTGTATACAGAATAAATTGACGTATGAACTGGTTTTATGTGGTTTTAATTGAAATTGATTCTTGATTTTATATTTGCTTTACATTTGAGTTTGTGCGGACATTCACCTGTGTTTGCGGGGAGAAAAGGTTAAACAGAACTGTTAATCAATTTCTGATACGTAATATTAATGAAAACAAATGTGTAAGACTTTATCCTGAGAAAATCTATGTGAACAATTAACTTTGTGCATCCCGAAACATTTAATACACTATCTATGAGCGTTTTCATATAATAATGATACTAAAGAACTTAACTATCTAGAATTATTGATATAGGTCCAATATCTAAAAGACACGAGGGATGTAGTGAATATAATCAACTGCCAATCAGCGTTATGGCATCATGCTGACCCCACATAGGCTCCGCCTACTCTAGTTAATATGCATGTCTCTCTGATAGTAGAAATTAATTATACTGTAGTGAGCTTTAGAAATAAATGTATTAAAACAAGGCTCCAGTTATTATACATACCCCTTCTGTAGGGTCAGTATATACACAGTGTACTTTATCAGTACATCAGTATCCGTGACAGTACAATTCCTATATTGTTTTTTTTTACATTTCATACAGGACGTACGATTAGGCTACATCCCAAAAATATCACCTCCATCTAAATAAATATTGTTTCAGAAACTTTTCTTATTTTCCTGAAGACGCGCATGTAGAACAATTTTGCTTCAGCTGGCGCCACTTTGGGCCCATTGTGCTGACGATCTGAAACTGTATAGGTTGAAACAGGCCCGTATGATAACGCTATATACTCCAGATATTGTTATACATGTACGAGCTTCTACAAAAAGTGACTCTAGGTACAATTCATGGTATATAAAATGTAAATATATTTCTACATTCGATGTTGTGTATACTTTCAGAAAGACTTTTTAAAGGTTTTCCTATATCAATCCTTGTAACCTATGGAAAGCTACCACTTTAGAACAGATGGTCATTACTCATGAAAACTTGATAGAAGTCCACTAGATGATGCTGTATACAAAATATTCAACTTCCACAGGCGGTTTCAGAGAAGGTTTAAAGAGTTTTCTTTCTATCTAGGAGCGGGCCAGTATTGATCCAGGAAAGATTTGTAGTGCTACACAATTAGTTTGATACTTACCCTATGCTAATTTCTAAGTTCTAGCTGGTATAGTTTCAAAGATTATCAAACAATGTCCTCGCCCTGTTTTTCGTCTGATTAACCAATGTTCAGTCTTCAGATGTGAATCGTTAAGGGTTTTCCAAGAATTTGAATGGCGAATCATGGTAAATCAGAAAATAACTGTTTTTTTGTCTTTCTAACTCGTTCATAATTTCCTGATAAAAGTTATGCTGAATTTCATTTATTCGAGTAGTTATAAACAGGACGTTATTTTGGCTACTTGATGTTATAATTGCCCTTTAAAAAGTTCTCTCAACGGCCTGCATGTCAAGCATTGTTTATTGTAGAATATACAACAATTGACTTCAGACAGACCAGTCGAGCCATGTTAGTATTCAGTATTTTGTATTCAAGAAGGAGTTCTCCATGGAAAACAGTAAGTCTTGGCATCCTTAAATCCCAGCAGGATGTGACTTAAAATCTTTAAGATAGACACCTGCGTTTTCGACAAGACACAATTTCTTAAAAGGGCAACATTTCTGCCACAAGAAAATAAAGTGAGGCTCCATAAGTCTTCGGTATTTGAATTAGTTTATACGAAATCTAGCTCGAATGTGATGAAAGCTTCAAGCTTATTTAAATCACTCTCCTGTAAAAATAAGTACTGGTTCTATATGAGAAGCCATTGCCATGACCCCAGTTGGGCTTAAACACATAATCCCTGAACGGCTGACAATTTAACCACTAGACCACCGCTCTCTTCTCTCTACTTGAATTGTATAAAATAGAGAAAAGTGGAAAATTCACAGGTCGCTCAACACGACAAAAACGTAAATGTTGCAGGCTCGGTTTGATATACACAAAGAGCTGTATACATACTTATAAAAAAGTTACCCTGAAATCCCGAAAATAAGCCGGTTTTGAAAATAAGTCGGTCTCAAAAATAAGCCACCATTTCACTACAGGCGAAAAGGCCTCATAAATTAGCAGCACACAAAAATAAGCAGTCCAACTTTATGTATCAGTAATAGTATCAATGACAGGCCTCAACACGTGTATCATTGAAGGTTCCATGTTCTCCGCCGTTTGAATACATCTGCGGATGTCTCTAAATTGTTTTTTTTTGTACTTTTAGCATGTGTAAATGTTGAGTTTTGCTCAACCCGGGGCTAGAGGGCGTGGACGGTAGCATGCATTTCCACTACCGTCCATGAACAGGCTCAATCAAACCGAGCCTGCAACATTTTCATTTTTGTCGTGTTGAGCGACCTGTGAAGTTTTCTCTTTTTTCTATTTTATTATCACAACAGCGTTGTTTGTGCCGTGAGGCGGCCGTAAAATGTCTCCCCGTACATTCAATCAGGGCTGTTATATTTCGATCTTCTCAGATCGTTCAGCACGAATTTTATGTCGTGTTATTTGTACTGTTTAGTTTCCCAATGTGACCATTTCGGCCTGGGTGGTTCTAATAATACCGCTTTAGCCTTGAGTATTGTTTAATCACCCCTTGGATATGGTGCCTGCTTTTTAATTTTGTCTTTTGACAGTTCCTGTGATACGCAGGCTCTATAACCCTTAGATCCCCTTCCTTAATTCCAGTTTGTTTATTTCTGCCCATTGTTGTCCCGTTTGGGGCAATCCCTTTACTGTACCTGGTGACCAAACGCCGCTCTTCATGGAATTACACGCATCAACACGTGTATCATTGAAGGTTCCATGTTCACCGCCGTTTGAATACATCTGCGGATGTCTCTAAATTGTTTTTTTGTACTTTTAGCATGTGTAAATGTTGATTTCTGCTCAACCCGGGGCTAGAGGGCGTGGACGGTAGCATGCATTTCCACTACCGTCCTTGAACAGGCTCACTCAAACCGAGCCTGCAACATTTTCTTTTTTGTCGTGTTGAGCGATCTGTGAAGTTTTCTCTTTTCTCTATTTTGTTAGGACACCATATAAGGTAACAAAAGTTATCAACGTGTACATGGCAGATTTACTTCCAAACGTAATAGCAATAAAACATACATTGGAATTAAAACGCTTTGAACAATACAAGTTGTACTGATTTTTTTAAAACCCTGGACAAATTAAATCTTTAAAAGCAATAAAATTCCTGTCTCAAACACTTCTTGTCACGTCAGTTCTATTAATGAAAATGGCCGGGATTACAGTTTGTTCTGTAATATGTGTTACAACACAATGCAGTGTTTATCAAGTATTAGGCAAGTTATTCATACTTGTTGGGCGGTATTTGTTTGTTAGGCCAGACGAAACTTTTTAATTGGTAATTATCTGTAAACATCGGATTATTTTCGTAAAGAAATTGTAACAACTTGTAACGAAACAGATATGCCAGAAGTGTAAGTATTTACCGACGTCGATGTTTTTACTAAAAAGCAAAAATATAACATCGGTATATTCAATATTTCGGTACTCCAAAGTACGCCGTTTTTTAACCGTTACTGAATATATGTACTCAAACATTCGCCGGACTCACAAATAAACCGGTTTCGATAATAAGCCACCAAATCCTTACGAAAATTTGAAATAAACTGCGGCTTATTTTCGGGATTTCAGGGTATTTAACTTGTGTCTAACTTAAAAATGAGCCCTACCCCTTTTAGGGAAACACTAAGTAGTTAACAACCAACTGGACATTTTTCCTTTGTTTAATCGTAGCTTCATCTGTCAGGTGGTGGAGGACAGCCACTCTCAACAATTAAAGAAAGACAGCAACTCTGGAAAATAAAAGGGACACTGCAACTCTCGACAATTAAAGGGAGAGAGCAACTCTCGGCAATTAAAGGAAGACAGCAACTCTCGACAATTAAAGGGAGACAGCAACTCTCGACAATTAAAGGGAGACAGCAACTCTCGGCAATTAAAGGGAGACAACATCTATAGGCAATTCAAGGAGGACAGTAACCCTCGACTATAATAAAATCTGTAAAATATCCTTTTGAAGCAAAGAATACAATCAAGAAGACTAATAAGCAGACTCGGTTTGACTGAATGTGTTCATGTGAGATTATGAAATGTGCAACACCTCTCACGCCCCCTAGCACCGGCAAGTGGAACTCTATTACACATATGTTGAATAGACTCCATGATCCCATAGGACCAGAAAATATAACAACACTGAATTCAAGTACGGGGAGACTTCACTGTACTTAAAGATTGCTGTTGTGATAGTTAATAAAATCTGTAAATAGATCCTTTGGAAGCAAAGAATGCAACCAAGAAGAATAATAGCAGACTCGGTTTGATTGAGTCTGTTCATCAGAAATTATGAAATTTGCAACACCTCTCACGCCCCCTAGCACCGGCAAGCTGAACTCTATTACACATATGTTGAATGAGCTGCATGATTCCAAAGGACCAGAAAAAAGACTGAATAAAGTTTTCAATTCAATATTTGTTATTTGAATTTTAAAATGCATATAGAGCTGCATCCATGTTTAAAACATGATATTTTACTAACTAACCTTAAATGTTAGAAATCCCGTCCTTTTAAGGATATAGTTGATGAAAATATTCTACAAGACTGAATATTTGCTTGTTCGTATTTCCTCCATCCATAACTTGACAATGTTTCTTTAAAGTTGGTCTATAAAACTGTATCACAGTATCCTAATGAATAGACACATTCTAAACTTATTAAGCTTTTAATTCAGCAGGGAAGGAAATTGATGCCCAAAAGGAATTGGCTTTTCAGCATGTTAAAGGAAAACTTAATGACACTCATTAGTACATTTGTAGTTCATGAAACTCCTACAATTAATAGACACATAACTTCAATTTTTCTTCTTTATTCTTATATGGAACAAAGCAACAACGCATGCTATCCATTAGACAGGTAGAGAAAAATCATGTCCTTACTACTGTTTGCAGATCAAATTGCCCTTTCTCCTCTTTTTAAACCGATAGCCTTTACTCTACGTCATAAATCCTATTTCGAGAAAACTCTTGTTGAATTTAGGTTGAGACAGGGTGGCTGTCTATGGGGTGGGGGCAGGAAAGTGGCTATTCCGAGATAACTCTTGTTTACTCGTGAGCGAGTTTCAAAGTTGTTTTTATGTCATTTTCGGAATTTTTCATTTTGCTTCTGTTTGGGCGCCCCAAGTTCCGTCCCTGACCTTCAGTTTTGGATTGAACTGGGTGGCCATTGTAGAAAGGGTTGTCCCCCCAGCTGGCGTGGATGGCCACCATTCCGGGAAAACACTTGTTTGGGACGAACCCGGGTCGAGATGTGAGGCGGGCGTAGGTCGGGGGTGACCTAAACTCGTTTAGGCAGTTAATACGAGGTCCCTATACGATCTTGAGTTTGGGTTGAGACCGGGTTGCCATTGCAGAAGGCGACGGGCTTTAGGGGACCAGCATAGTGGCTATTCCGGAAAAACTCTTGTTTACTCGTGAGCCGGCCTAAAAGTTGGTTTCAAGTCTTTTTCTGAATGTTTCATCTTTTTTTTCACTTTGGGTGCCCAAGCTCCGTCCCAGACATTGATGTTTGGATCAGACCGGATGACCATTGTAGAGAGGAGAGTCCCCAAGCGAGCAAGGGTGACTGGCAATTAGGAAAATAGTCTTGTTTCGGTGAAACCCAGGTCGAGGTGTAAGGCGTGGTTGGGTCGGGGGTGGCCTAAAACCGTTCTAGCAGTTAATAGGATGTCCCTATGGGATCTTGAGTTTGATTCGAGACCGGGTGGCCGTTGTAGAGGGTGACGGTCTACAGGAAGGGGGAGAGGGGGCAGCATAGTGGCTATTCCAGGAAAAAGTTTTTTTTACTCGCGAGCGGTTCTCGGAGTTGGTTGTATGTCATTTTCGTTTTTTTTTGTCAGTTTGGGCGCCCCCAGCTCCGCTGCACAAGTTTTGGATC
>NW_026460299.1:0-2156 GCF_021730395.1 Mercenaria mercenaria | reverse complement strand
AATCAGTTCTGGACCAGATGGAGGAACGAATATCTACAAAACTTGCAGGTACGTAAGAAATGGACATCTGTAAAAAGAAACCTGTCAAACGGTGATATTGTTCTAGTACGTGATGATAATCTAGCAAGAAATAATTGGAAAATAGGGCGAGTACAGGAGGTGTTCAAAGACTCGGATGGACTTGTACGTAAGGTAAGACTTGCTTTGGGTACGGCGTGTTTGGACAAAACTGGTAAGCGCAATAATCCTATTGTGTATATGGAAAGACCAATCCACAAGTTAGTGTTGTTGAAGGAAACCGAGGAGATCCCCGTCGAGGAGCCTTGTTAACAGGTAGTGTATATGTATGTAACAGTCTGCCTTTCCATCTATGAGCACGCAGTACATGTATATAGATTTATTCAGGATACTAAGAATAGTAAGATCTTTAACAATGTTAAAATGTCAGACAATTTTTAATGTTGTTGCTTTATTCACAGAGTTACTAAAAAAATGCAGCTTCTGTTATTTTCTAGCTGGATTTATAATAATAATATATCTATGTCATTGTAGAAGTATATTTAAGCACTGTAGACTAATTTTGATAAATACATATAGACTCTATACAATATTCAATAGAATATTAAAACATGATTTCATTTGTTTTTCAGTACATTATAATGATTAATTGTCTGCTAACTATTTTTGCATTTTCAGATTTAAATGCTGTTCTTGGTGCTATTTTGTATTTTTGTATTTTTTTTTATGTGTAATTTTTGTGTAATTGACTTCACTTGTAATTGTCAAGGTACCCTTGTAGTGTATTTTTATGTAATTAAGTGTTTACCTGTAATTGTTAATGTTTGATTGTGGCAATGTAGACAACAATGTACGCAGACATACATTTATTCCATATTGTATTCTATGTCAAACTGAAGTTACAAAACCAATGTGCATATTGTTTCTCTTTTGTATTCAAATTTGCATCAAATGCCAATTTGGGGGAGCCATGTAACTGCTGTGATGATAACGTCATCTGCGACGATTTATTCGTAAATGTAATTGTTTTAGTCCGGTTCTTTTTGCGGCATGGGAAACGTTATTTAAACGTTAGTTTATTAAAATTAGAAACTTTGCGTCTTGCGAACCCAAAGAGGTAACATAGATTTATTGTAGTAGGCCCCTAACGATCTCTATTACATTTGGAACATGTTTCCCGAATCTTTCTAACGTTTAACACGAATATTTCCTGCATTTTTATTGTCATTGAAAATGGGTTTCGGATATACTAATTTTCGGATGCTGATATTGTATATTGTGTATCGTTGTAATTGAATCTGAAATTGATGAATATACTGTAGCGATGTGGTTTAATACAGGGACTTTACTATGTTTTGTACATGTATTTTCAGTTTGACGGATTTGTGATGTGACCAAATGATAGATTCTGAATGATTAAACATCATAAAATTCTGTGCTGCTCTTGGGTTATTTACAATTATCGTTCGATTGGTTGTTGCGATCCCCTGCCATTACAATAATACTTGGCTAAGATATTATGCCCACAAACATTGTGAGCGAGTTTGGTGAAGATCGGATGAAAATTGTTCGACAAGGCTAAATTTCCCGTTTCTCGAGTAATTCAAGGACTATAATCAAAGAGTGCCTGGTACAATTTGGCTGGTTATCGAAATTGGTCGAGATGTAATGCCCATTGTCAGCAAATTTGGTAAAGATCCGACGAAAACTGAATTATAGAGCAGACATGTTTTGGATGCTGACCGCCCGTCCGTTGCCATTCATAATCTTCTCCATTTTGTTTCTTAACCGTTAAATAAAAACTGCTGGGGTAGCTATTTAGACAGTCAGGGCTGATACCAGTTTCTAGGTTTCGTCCGGAACGTCTCCTAAGCGACTTTTCAAATATTCCAACATCTGATGATTCTTTTTACTGTATTTTTAAGTTTTTGATTATTAACGAACGTTTTAATATCTAAATCAGATAGCATTGTTATCCCTTGAATCGTTTTTATGTGTTGTAAACAAACAAAAAAACTCAAATTAAATCCAGATTTCAAGACGCATAATCAAACTCTGTACATAGAGCGCCTACTTCATCCGATTTACATTCGAACATTTTCACGCGTTTTGGGCTTTATCGTATGTTTAACATAGGA